>NW_025110353.1:302170-360371 GCF_011392965.1 Frieseomelitta varia
ATCCCGTCGCGGCGCCGCGCCGCCGTCTTCGTCCCTTCCTCCTCCTTCTCCTCCTCCCCCCCTCCTCCTCTTCCTCCTTCTTCTTCTTCTCCTTCTCCTTCTCCTCCTCCGACGGAATAGAAACGACAGATTTTATCGTCTCTCTGTCACTTGCGATTCCCTGAAAGATGCTTTCTCTTCTTTTCTCTTCTCTTCCCTCTGTGTTTCTTTCTCTGTTCGTTGGATACTCTGTTGCCGGTTGGTAGCTGGTTGGTAACGCGATCGCCTAGTGTACCACGGTCGTTACGATCGGTGAATCCACGGTGAACGGGTGAACCGGCGGGTTCTAATATCGAGGATTTAATTCCACGAACAAGTCCCTTTTGCGTGGCGTCGATAATTGAATTAGTTTTAATCTTCTCGGTCGCGTTCCCCACGTTTCTTTCATTCTTTCTCCCGTCTTCCTCCTTTCCTTTTCGTTTTCGTTTTTCCCCCTTTTGTTCGTTTTCGTTTTTTCAATTAAAACCAGGTATCGATTGGCCCCGGTGACGCGGAAACAAGGTCTGAGGATCGAGCGCAAAACTGTAGAATCACGGTACATACAGTCCGGATCTTATCTACGACACTTTCGAAAGCGCGTCTTTTAAGAGCCGTGAGAATCGTATTAAGCGTGAGAAACGATTCTCGCGGATCGATGCTCCGAGGTATTTCGTGATTAGCAACTTGTGTTTCCCGACGGGGCGAAAGACGCTGGCCCGTAACGATTTCTAATAAGAATTAATAGCCGGTTGTACGTCAGGCATTCCGTGATTACGTGTTGTATGCTGAATCGGTGTTTATTACCGGCGTTGAATTCGAAATCAATCTTCATTAATGAGACTTATAATTAGGGACAAGACATACCTAACGATCTATGAAGCTGATACGGTACGAAGGCTAGAGGCTGCATCATTATTCTCTGCTAAATTATTAATACCGTCGCACAGAAGAATCTTTCTTTTTGCGCCATGATAACGAACGGTGCGCGGATCGCACATGAGCGAACAAGCATCCATTTCGGAATTTCGAATTTACGTCGGCCGCGATTATCGCGACGAGCAATGTTGGCGATTGTTATTATCAACTGACCGTTAAATATGCGACAAACACGTTACGGCGTAATGATCGTGCCGAGCGGACGTATCGGCCTACATCGGCACACGTTTATTTATTTAATGCGCGATATTATCGGCGAATAAAATTACAATTACGTTTATAAGACGATAGAACGTAATTACGTTCGGTTATGATTATGATCGCTGCTGATGCAATTACGCGGGCTCCGCGACTGCGATTCATTCGGCCGGAGCGGACACTGATTTAGAACTCGAGTTAATCACAAGGGCGGCGGGAGGGAGGAGGGAGAGGGGGTGAAGGGGCACGGGCAAGAAGCTCCTCGGAAGATCGGAGGCAACGAGTGCTTCGACGAATGATCAGAGAGCGACTCGAGAAAAACGCGTCTCTCCGTTCAGGCGTAGCAATTTTTTTACCCACTTAACTCGCACTCGATACTCTCCCGAGAGACCGTTAAGCTGTTTTACGAGAGTCCACGTAATTTCTTCATCGTCTTCCGCCTCTCCTTTCATCCGACCAGTTGAACCAGTGGATCGGGAACCAACGAGCGACCAGCGGCCCGCTCTAATTGACCGCGACAAATAAATCATAATGAGGTGGCTTCTTTTTCATTACTAGCCAGCATCACGCTTTTACGTAATCTTCATCACCATTCACCGGCAACACTACCGTTCCATCGCTCCGAAAATAAATTCCATTCGGCCCCGATATCATCTGTTGTAAGGGGACAATATTTACGCCCGCTTTGCGTGCCAAACAATAACGATTATTCCGTTGTAATTCATAATTTGACGCGACCATTCTCCTCGTCTGCAACATCATCTGACGCTGAGTTATCGATTCGATCTGTAAGAATCATAATTCGATGCGTGTCGATTTATGATTTTTCCTTAATTTCACGCCCCGTGCCACGTTGCACGGGATGCCGTTCGCCAAACGAACTCTATTTCTCGCAAATTTCTCGATTTCTCGCTTAAGGTTCCGAATATCTCTCGCGTAGGAGCAACACGCCCACGATCACCGCGGTGAACAGTGCTCGAACGCGAGAGAGAGCTGTAAAGAAAGGTATTTAAGTCTTCGGCACGGTCGATTTCCTCTCTCGTTGCAACGTTGCCTACTCGATATCATTTCGTTTCTGCCAAAGTCCTTTCTTCTTTATCTTAATCCCTGCGTCTGTCTCGGTTTCGCCGCGCGTATCCCCCTCCCGCCTCCTCCTGGAATTTCTCAGCATCCTTCAGCTCGCCACTTCTGCGCGCGGCTCCCTAATAAAGATCCATTTCTCAACGTTACGACAAGCCGATAAGCAAGGCCACAATTTCAATTACGGCGTTAAGCCACGGCGAGATCGCCGGACCGTAAAAACTGCGAGACTATAACCGAGAGATACTAAGCAAGTAAAAATCGACGATACGTCCCGCGGGCTTCCCTTCCGCCCCCCCCCCCCCCCCCCCCCCCCCCCCCTCCCCCCCCCCCCCCTTCACCAGTCACCGCCGCTTTCTCCTTCTAGCACCACTCGTCTCGTTCCATCATTGTCCCTTTTTTTCTTCGTCGGTCGTTCCGTCTCCGTTTCACCTGGCTACGCGGCATTTATCCGCGTCCTCGTCTCTCCTGGCCGTCCGGCAGAGAGAACGCGAAGAGAACCGAGGTTTGACTCGTTAATATATCAGATTATGCTGGAACAGCGAGTCTAATTTATACCACAGTAAACTGCAGACTGCACCTCGGGCCTCTCCGCCGCCTGCCATTTTTAATACGTCCTTAAAGCGTCGCATCTCTTAAAAGATTTCTTAACCCCCTCCTCTCTCTCTTTCTTTCTCTCTGTTTTCTTTGCTCCTAACCCTCTCACCCCTCTGTTTCTCAATCCGACTTGCCTTTTTCCCTCGTTCTTCCACCGTTTCTTCGCGTATCATTCTTTTTCTCGTTCCCCTTCGTCATATCCAGGTTTCGCGACGCCCTCCCCCGTTCCGTTCGCAGTTGAAATCTTTCTACGTTTCTTTTGCCGCCGCCATTCCCTTTCTACGAACGCGAGACAGACTGCGCTCGGTTTTTCCACCTCCATCCGGGGGCGACATACGATTTGCGAGCGGCGGCGAAGAAGGACGGAGGGAACAGCGCGCGAGAAGGATGACCAGAGCGGGAAACAGAGTCGGAGAGAACGAGCAACGAAGAAACTTTTCCTTTATTGTTAGGCGCCTCGCTGTAGAATACACAAACGATAAGGGATTACGCTTTTTCCCCGATGCTTATTTATGGCTCGCGTCCTTCCTTCCTTCCTTCCTTCGTCGCCTTTTTTACACCCCCGTTTCACGAAGCTCCCTCCTGTTTCACCGAAGCTTTTTCTCGCTTCGGCTGGAAAGAAACAGCGCCGTTGATAAGAAGTTTCGACGATAATGACGGTACAAGCTGATCGCGAGCAGCTGATCTGCGGCAGTGTTCAGCAATAAATCGCCGCGCCGCGGAAGATCGAAAACCGTATCCAACCAACGTTTAATCCATCGTTTCTGTCCCCGTTTAAAACAAACCGGTTCATCCCATTTCGCATTCGTGTTGAAGCTCGCGATATCTACATGTACGTACGTATATTTGTGTCCGTGTCGCGAAAGTAGAATTTTTTTCCCCGCGACCGCTGATTGGTTGCCACCGACTGGCTCGAATCGTAGAAATGAAAAGGTGGAAAATGAAAATGTAGAAACGAAAGTACGTCCTGCGTTTCGTCCTTTTTCCCCTCCCACGGTTTCTCGTCCCCGGGCGAAAATTAAACGCTTGTTTCTCTGATTCCTCCGCGGCCGCGCTCGATGTCAGCCGGTCATCGTAGCCGGGGCCAACTGAAACTGGAACAAGAACAAAAACCTATTTGAAAACTCGTTTAATTTCTCGTGCCTTCGCGAAATGAGCCATTCGTGCTGGCCGCACAAAACGCGCGATACCGTGTCGAAATTTGAGTCGCGTCGATGAAATTACGAGCACGACGGTTACGCGTCGCGATACGCGCGTCGTTTACCGCTTCCAATTAGCGCGATAATTGGAACGGATAATTAGCAAGATCGAGAAACGAGATGTTAATCTGTCAGTGAATCGCCAGCAACGCGAAAACTAGACAAACGAACGTCGTTCAGCCGATGAAAAGTGTCTATCTGGGAATGGCACTGCACGCTGCCAGTAAATATTTTCGCCAGTTGTTCCGAAGCGTTGTTTCGTTGAATTTTGTTGCTGTCGCTTCTTTTTTTACGACACTGTTTTCCTCATTGCGTTTCACCGTGACGTACGATTATTACCGGCTGAAATGGAAGACGAATTTACGACGACACGGTTAATAGACATTCGAGAATAACCCGGGGATGAAATATCAGCGAATGTCGAAGGAGCAGGCCGGCGAGAAAAACGAGGCGGAAGCGTATCCGAGTTGTTATTCGTATTCGATCGATCCCGGCGAGGGGACGGCGTTGCGTTTTAAAATCAGCTACAGCTAAAATGCCAGAGGTTCGGAGGATTCTAATAATTCGCACCGAATTCGAGAGCGCAGCGAGAAATGTCTGGATTTAGTGTCAGACGGTTTTGGCAAATCGGCGCTATCTTCGCGTTATTCCGTCGCTAAAAACAGAAATCCTACCGTTTGTCCGAGTTGTGTGATAAAACATGTAGGAGAATTTAAAGAAACGACATCGATCGGGACGTCTGCCTTTTACAGAAGGGGAAAATAACGCGTTAAAGTGTGGGTGAAACAGTCGACGTAATCGGGGAACAGTCCGTTTTCAACGGATTGATTTATGAGCTGCGAAGAGGGAAACGATCAGAAATATTTTCTGAAACAATAACACCGGATAGAAATAATATCTCTCCGATGGAATCGCCGACGAAGAAATGGAAAATGCCGATGGCTTCGTGAACGGCGAGAAAAAATGACGGTTAAAGGTTAGAGCAGCGCGTGAAAAAATAGTCGATTGATCTTGGAATGGTTTTTCTGCTTCGGCGTATCGGCGGTTCGAGAATATCGAGAGGCAAATGGCCACGGGCAATTGGCACTGATTGGCTGCCGCGTCGGTGTTATTCTTTAGTGGAGAATCACCTCGCTGGATAATCCCGTGAAGAACGATACGATTGGTCAACCTATGAGAGATATTATATCGTCGGTCGGGGAAAAGATTGCCAGGGACGTCTAATACGTGTACGGGGGGGTGGACGGAAACAAGGAAAGGAAAGAGGATCCGGAAAAATCTCGATTTTCAGTAAAACGAGCTTAGTCGTTGATAGGATTGCGCGAATCGTTCCCCATCGATCAGAATAGGATATCGAGTCTCTTAGTCTCTTGTTACTGGCTACGCCAATTGGATCGCTAGTTTCGCGATGTTGTTTCTTATTTTCATCCCGCGCGAGGATGATTTTACGTCCATTTTCATCGCGGAAACGCAATTATCGCAACAACGCGAGAAACAATGGCGCGAGCAAGCTAGGACGAGAGAAGGCAGTTGGAAGGAAACACGAGAACGCAACGCGCGTAAAACGCAAAATAAGAACAGGTTTCTCGGCTGTGCGCGGAGGTCGAAAAATTCCGGAACTTCCTTTGCCTTTTCCCTCGCCACGGGGCGGCAGCTCGCTCCACTGAACATACCGATGAACCAGTTCGAGAAAAGAAGGCAACCGTGAGCTCGAGGAAACCTGCAGTAATTTCTTAACGGTTCGTGAAACGATGCGCCTTAATTATGCAAGCCCGCGAAACGTGGCAACGGAGAGAGAATCGTGTTTCAGAAAGATCGAGGAGTAGTTAATTGCCCGGTGCTCTCCGCCGGTGTTTGATTATAATTCTTTCGTAGGCGTCGAGAAAGAGTTAGAAGGGTTAGAAGGCGCGAAAGATTGAGAATGGTGGGGAAACGAGTCGGTGAGAAGGGTGGCGCGGAAATTTCTGGCCAGAGCCCTGGCCGAGCAAAGGCGCTTCTAACGCTTAGGAATAATTATTAGCAATAATTTTTCATTACCAAGACATCGCGAGATAATTATAGGGCGAGGTGGTTTTTGCGCGCGCACGACGTACACGCGTACCTACTCGTAATGAATAGTCGCTCGTTACCCGTTCCGCGCTCGCGAAGTTACCCTGAAATTACAATCTCGGCAAATGTTTCGCAATATTTCCCATGGAACATTTCCTACGAGTGGCTCTTCCCGTTGTTCGGTGATCTTTGTTTTTCCGCTCTCGTGTGCTCGAGAGATGCCGGAAGTTCACCGTCTTTTTTTTTTCTTGGTGCGTATTCAAGTTCAAACCTCTTCAAAGGTTTTATCACACGTCGTGGAACGGATAGACGAACGAGCGAGCGAGTAGATTAAAGATTATTTTTTACGGAAAAGCTGATTCGAGCTTGATATTTTTGAAAAATTGACCAACATCTGTGACGATCGCGCGATATATCAGTAAAAAGAGAATATACATTTTCTTCACGGTAAAGATTCGGTTGAACGTCGATTAACATACGCTTATTATGTTAGAAAATTTAATGTCAATTTTACAGCTACAATTTATACTCCAAAGGAAACACGATGAAATTTTACAAAGTCCGTCAATTGGGAATCCGCGTAGCAAGTTTGGTACGTTACGAAAGAAAACCACTTTTACACTTTATGTGAGTAAACGGAAAACAGAAAATCTAATTATTGCTCTCGCAAAGACGGCGATGACGACAGATAAGAGCGAAAAAAGTGGAATCGATTTTCATAAAAATAGTAGCGCCGTGTCGTTGGGAATCGCGATGAATTGGTCCTGACCGTGACAGATATAGTACAAGGTCCACGAGAGAGAGAGAGAGAGAGAAGCCCGCGGTGGTTCATTACGGTATCAGCGTTGGCGACAGAAATTTTTGCTGGTACGCGATCCGCGTGCAATCACGTGCATCGTGTCGCGGTCCGGGAGCGGTGCAGTCGTAAATAACACTTTCACGAGCGTGTCACATAACGTCTTCTTGCTACACGGACTTCGTTTCAGCCGCGGTTTTTACCAGCGTGGCCGAGAGCACCGCGAAAGCCGCCCCCGCGGATAGGCGCCTGGCGCCGGTTTCTCCTTACCGGTTAATAAACTAACGCGCCACGAGAGAAAGAGAAAAGCGGCTCTGGTCCCCCTCGCTCTGAATGGAAAACTTGTATTAAACTGTGCGCGTCCCAGGGTCGGATCCCGACCAACTTCCAGGCCAAGCTCCCGGCCTGAACTTGGCTTCTCACTTTATGAAATACAACCCAATGTCCGCAGTGCCTCTTTGGCTCTCGTGGAACTCGACTGCCTTGAGAGGGAAGAGGCACCGACAGAGAAGGCCACGAGAAGGTTGGAGATGAAACGTTGCCGATGCGATGTGAGAGACGGAAACAGAAAGACGGTGATACGACGACAGCGCGAAGGAGAGAGCTGTGTATAGATAGATGGCAGAAGAGAGAAGAAAACACGGGTCGAAATAGATAGAGGAGGCAAGTGCTTGCCGCACCCGTAGCTCTGAAATCATTTCGTGCTCAGACTTCGAGTAAACTATCTATCTTCGAGTAGTAAATCGACAAACCCTCCAGAATTCAACCCTCTCCTCCGACGTACGTCTTCCAACGTACGCGTTCTCTTTTTACTTTTCTCGCTCTCTGTCCCCTTCTCACCCTTCTTTTCCTCGGCTCTCCTTCTCTCGTTCCTTTCGACCGACTGTATGCTCGCCTCGCTTCGCCTAGCCTCGCCTCGCCTAACTTCGCTTCCCGCGTCGAAACCCTCGGCCTTACTACACAGCCTGAATGTCGCGAGAAGGGAAACGCTCGACGAATGCACACGCTCCAGCTACGTCGGAATTTTTCAAGAGATCTCGCCGATACGTGCAAGTGGAGAACTCGAGAAATCGAGGAGAGCGCCGCCATACCCGAATAAAACTCGAGAGATTTTTCGGCGATTGCGTAATAATTTCCTTCGCTTCCCACCCCTCCCTTCCCCTCGCTATTTCTTTTCTCTTTCCTTGTCCGCTTCCCCCTCATTCTGCGAAAGAACGCGCGCAACGTACGCGCTCCAAAATTTACCGCCAAACTTCTCATTCCCGTGGACGAGACGCGCGACTGGCGTAAGCCAGATCTTTCTTTCGACGAGAGCGAACCGCGTCGCCAACTTTCATCGAGCGTTCGTTCGAACGGACGATGGTCGATCTGCGAAATCTCGGCGAGCTTTTTGCCGCGGATCCCACCCCGCCGCGAAAGTTATTACCTTTTCGGATGTTAGATGGACGGCGATAAGTTATCGTCGCGGCATAGCCACCTATCGGGCACTGTCACTGGCCCCCGTAGCAGTAGGATATTGTTTTTAGGCTGCGGTTTTGCTCGGCATACCCTCCTGGGAAATTGGACCTGGAGCGGGCACGCTGGCAGCGTGCTCGCCGCTCATTTATTACCGTTGCTTTACCTCTGGGTGGCCAAATTTACCAAATGCTGCGGTCCGAGCTCCGAATGCCTGGCGTACAACGCGCCAGCTCCAACGACGTCATTCGACGTTACACGGTTCAAAATCGAGCGACGAATTGGCACATCGCCCACGGACCCCGTCTATTAGTCAAAAAACATTTCAAAAATGCCGCACTGCTCGCCGAAACTCCATCGAAACTTCCAGACGCGTTGCCTGGCCCACCCTTGACCCACCTACTACCGGCACGCGCTTTCCAACTCTCCGTGTATCTCCTGTAAATTTGATCGAGTCCCATCCAAACATGATCGAGTGTCGATGTATTATTGATACTCGGGCGTCCGGTATCGTTATAATTGGATAAAACAGGCGAATGGAAACGTGAAGTGGCGTGCGCGCGCGCGCGCAGCAATACTTCGTTTCAATTTATCAGCGTTCCATCTATGTATATCCGATTCGATCAAACTCGATCACGCGGTCTATTAGTCAAGTTTCGGAGCAGGGCTAGAGGAAAAAAAAAAAAATTTTTTTTTTTCGAAAAACATCGTTATCTCTCCGTGGAATTTAATTGAGTAACATGTAGCGATATTCGAACTCGCCGCGTATATCGTTTATAATCCTATATCGAACTGGATACGCGCGTGTTCCTTGCGGCCGAGCATAACCGAAAACTGAACTCCTAAAACGATTGCCACGAACCCGAAAACGATTCGTTCGTTTGTTCGCGAATTGGGTCGATCGAGCGTGGCGCCGAAATCAGGTTTCGTTTCCTGCCAGGGGGACCATCCCCTCTCGACTCGATTCGGCGAATCTTTCTAATCGCCGGGACGACAATACTGTCCGGAAATTAGCTCGCGGTGGTAACGCGAACGAGACAGTCGCAAGAATGTCGAACAGATACTCAGCGCGTGAATCGTCCGGAAGATTCAAATTTGAAATTCACGATCGAACGTGGAAAGTTGACGATTTTCAAGTAGAAGTAGTAAAGGTCGCGTCAGAATCGAGCGGTAGAAATATCAGTTCGTTTGACCATACGTTTTTCACGTATTGCGCATTTTTATACGACTGTTGTATGGTTCCGCTTTGCGCTGTCTCTTGCTTGTCGGCTGGGAATGAAATGAAAAAAAAAAAGGAGAGCGACAAAGAGTGAGGGAGAGGATGAGGGCTAGGGGGTGGGGAAAAAGCGATGAAAGGTGGCGATAGTTCTCGTGTACCGAGCGGCACTTTCGCTCTCGAATTCCCATCCATTTCGTACCAGCGAATCGACTGCAGATCCGGCGGTCAAACTCTCCGGCCGATGCGTTTTCCAGTGTGTCCGAGTCATGATCGCGCGCGCGCGCGCGTGTATAGATGCGGTGGCACACCAAACAATCTTGTACGCGGCGCTCATCGTGTGCAGGCCAGCGTCCGTGCGCCACGTTGTATTTTCGATGCTTGTTTTTGCAAATTCCGCATTCCACCGATACCGAATCCGATCAAACGCGCGTGACAAAACGCCGGGGATATGAAAAAAAAAGCGGCTGGATCTTGTCGACGATCAGACGCGGTGACAAATAATCGGCCGACAGCGACGATAATCGCCGGCCCCGGTGTATAACGCGTCGTAATAGCAGGCGCACTCGACCGAGAAGAGAGAGGACCCTCTGCAATTTGCGCTGTAATTAGCTACACGATTCTGCGAATTAATTGAACCGAGTGTTGTCGCGGCAAGTATTTATATTAATAGCACGTTCCACTGTAACAATGGCCGACTGGCGACGAAAAATATTTCTATCGATCTGACCATTATTCTGATTCTTTATTCGAACACCGCGAAAGCACTATCTATGCACGTACGACGTAGGAAAAATATAAAGCTGCCAAACAACAGTTCTCTCTCTCTCTCTCTCTCTCTCTCTCTCTCTCTCTCTCTTACATATCTCGCATACGCGCGTCTATTCTCGTCGATAATTCAATTCGGCAATAAATAATCGGTCTCTGAACGATGATAATCAATGCTCGATATAGAGCAACGCCGGTGCACCGGTGCGAGGAGAGAGATTCTGTAATTTGTGTAGTAATTAGTCCATTCTAGATATTAATTCTATCGAGTATTGTCACGCGAAGAATTTATAGTGACCACCGATTGTGTCCTACTGACGTGATAATAGCGATAAAGCGTCGATGTATATCGTTGAAGTATTCCTATCTCAGCTATATTTAAAAACCGAAACCGCGTCCAGCGATTTCGTTCAATTATTCCGCTCACGACGTAGTACGTGTCAATTCGTCGAATAAGTTACCGCCTTACGTTCGAGAGGGATATTAATTCGACGAGTACACGATAGATTTATCTTGTTTGGCGGAATGTCTGACGAAGCGCATTCTGTCACGATCTGGTGCTGTTTTAGCGAGGCCACCGTCACCACTTGCGCGCGTCGGAAGGTGGACGTGCCTCTCGTCGCGAAGAATTCGCTTCAACGAGATTCCGTTCGGAAAGTGGTGAAATCGCGCGAAATGAGCAGCGAGCAGGCTGCAGCCGGAATCTTGTAGATGCATATCAATGCAGGCTGGAATTTTCATTACGGATCTCGAGGGATCGGCGGCGATCGGCGCTGGATCGTTTCACGAGGAACAGGAAACGAGCTGAATTTCCGTAGTCCGTCCCCTTCCCCATATCTGGGGAAGGCCGTCGTATCGGGATTACGCGTGGATAATAATCGATCGGAAATCACGGGTGTGCGTACACGTAATGACCGGGACTAATAGTCCCGGGCCGCCGCGTGATAACTGGAACGAAATTATAATAATTCCGGCGAAATTAGCTGCGAGCGCGGCATTAAGCTTCGCTACGTATTTTATATCTCGCAAGGTACGAAAATTTCATCTGGTAATATCTGAAATAAAATTATTTGAGCGATCGTGCCTGCAAATTTCGGGTCAGCACCGTGCCCCGTTTGTTCGGATTACAAATGTACCGCGTTGCGAGATCGTCATCCGACACGTCCATTGTCATAAAATGCGAAATTCGAAAACCGTTTCTCGTCTCTACTCCCCGTCGTTTTCTCTCTCTCTCTCTCTCTCTCTCTCTCTACTTTTTTTCGTTTCTATACTTGTCAAGCGGGAGAGCGCGCGGAAAAATTTTTGCACGCGAAAAAATATTCTTCTTTTTTAAACGCTCCCTTTTCCCGGCAACGAATTAGCTTGATTGGAGAGATTAATTCTACTTTCAGCCGCGTCCACGCGGCTAAAAGTTTCGCCCGTTTCCTTTTCAGTTTCCTCTTTGCCGGCCGAAATTTTAAAACGACGCACGCGAGCTTATATTACGCGGGCACATTCGAGTTACAGCTTCCGCGACTGTAATTTTCAAGGTAGAAAACTATTCGCTGCAGTTGCAGCGCCTGTGTGACATGTACAACATAAAAATCTCTTTTTCGATTGAAAATACGAATCGCTTTGCCGGTGTGCACGTTTGCTCCTTTGACGGGCTCCATGGGACGGGCGATACGTTACTTGGATTACTTGTCCATTGACTTTGCCGAAACGTTGTTTAAACATCGATTACCACGGATAACGCTCTATCGAGGCAAACGAAAAGTCAAAAATAATCGATTCAGACATCGAATCTCTGAGTCGATCCTTTTGTCGCGTATCCTCAGCAGACACCTAACATACGATCGACCCTGTAAGTCGACCACGTTGCAGGATCTTTAATGTAAATCCACGGCGAAATATTGAAAGAAAATATTTGCCTTGTAACCTATCGCGTCCAGTCCAGTGGGCCGGGGATCCCTTTCGCAAGCGATAGAGCCTCTATCGGACGAACGACAGCGTGCTACTCGTTTTTATCGTATTCGTGTCCGGCGTCAGCAAAATCGTCAGGTCCCCTTATATCCCATCATCGCGTCGCTGATAGTCGAACAAGTCGAATCCTCGGGCAGAATTTCGAACAGGCGAACGAACATGTGGCACCGAAATCGACAGTGGTACGAAACCAAGTCCGGAAATTTGACCAAGTTGTTGGCAAGCGACCGGTTGCTTCGGACTCTTTCCATTCTCTCGCGACACTTCGACCGGACGCAGTTCCACGGAGAAGAGGACGCCGCTTTCGCACGTCGAAACCGATCGAACGAAACGTTACGAGAGTTTACAGACAGCGAGCCGTTCCATCGAATATTAAATCTAGACCTGTCGGCAACGTGAACAGCTCAATTGGTTAGAGCGGCGGTCCGCTAAACGAAGAATCCGGTTTCGAGTTGCGGTTTACCGATCGTCCACGATCATCTGGCTGCCTTCAATTTTTCAGAAGTAAGATTGCCTCTTATGCCGTTCTCCCGTTACGTTCTCTCGGACTCGGGGTATAGCCAAGACTGATTACGTCTGTCGGATTGTCAGAGTCAACCGAACGAGATTTGACGGATCAATTGGTCAGCGTGCCGACCAATTGCCAGGATGGTCCTCGGTGCGATCATCGCGAAGCACGACTTCCTACGAATGTTTCATGCATTCGTGTATCATCTGTCCGGAAGGTTTAGGTTGAACGACAGAAAACGAAAAAAATTCTTTGTAGTTGGATCCGCGATCGTCGAATCGACAAGGTTTTCGCGGTGACGAGAAGTTAGATCGCGCGTAGATTTCAAAACACAATGATGCACAAGTGCTTCTGATTCGGACGAACCTGTCCCTTTCGACAGGTTACGATACCCGCTGGACTCGGCGGAGTAACGCGTTGGATGTGAAATCGCGTCAAGGTCGCAGAAATCAAGCGCTCGACAAGCGTCCGTTTAGAGTGGACGAGTGGTATCTCGTTTCTCGGCTTCGAGTATGAGCACGAGTACGGTGGGAGGTTCAACGGACGAAAGAGTCGCGGATCTATAGGCGAGATCGCGCGTTCCCGCTGGTCTCGCTGGTACGGTGGTACCAGATCTGGCATGGTACTTTGGCAGATGATGCGATAAAACCGTTCGAGTCATCAATACTTTTCAGTGCGACGATTTGAATGAAATATCGTCGTTGGAGAAGGAGCCGGCGACGATTCGTATTCGTGTCGCGATGCATCGGGAACGTACGCCGTAGTACTTGCAGAGTACTGGCGCGAGGTTACTGGACGGACAGACGACGTCTGGCGGAATGCAGCTGAAGAAAAAGGAACGAAGGGCCGCTAGTTAATGACATTGTAATGAAAAAGATCGATTAGAGAGGGTTCCGTGTAGCGTATACAGGGTATACAGCGAGGTATTCCGCTGCGGAGGGGCATTTTGAATTCATTTCTGGATCGGAGGCCACCGGACGATTCGCTCGGCCATCGAGAAATAACTAAATGCGCCAATGATTGGTTTATACGGAGCTATGAGCTGTCGATTAGCAGGATTATTTAATCTCTGTGGATACATCGATGCGTTATGATTATTCGGTGTATTAATGCACCGATGTGACGAGACAGAGAGAGATGGAGAGAGAAAGAGAGAGACGCACAGAGGAATTTGCGCTTGCTGGATGGAGAAAGAGAGAGCTGGAGGACGGCGATTTCGAAGCGTCGAGTGCTATTTTGCATCTTTGAAAATCGATTATCCGCTCCAGCACGAGTGATTAACTTCAAGTTTAATGAGTCGCCGGTTATTTTCCAAATTCGATAGTCGCGACCGCGGTAATGAACCGATCGTACCTAATGTACCGGTGATTAAATTTAAACGCTTAGTACCGATTGTACTACGTCGGCTGTTCCCCTGCAAATCCTGCAGCTCTATCAAAGCTATCGAATTAACGGTTTACAAATTGTCCTTTGTATCGCGATCGCGCTGTAATCGCGCTGTAATTACCGACCCGCGGGATTAATTTTATCTTACGCCACGTCCCGTAAACAATTCCCTCGAAGACATTGGCCAGCGTCTTCCGAAACGGCTTGCAAAAATTATCCGCGCGCGATCCCCGAGAAGTAATTACAATTCAATTACGCATGCCCGCCCAACAGGTAGCAAGCGGCGAGTCGATTTCAGAAAACTGGTGTATATCGTAAAATCGATATGCGTGTTGCACAACGATCTCGAGTATGCGTTCGCAACGCGTCTCTCTCCCCGTCTCTGGCCCCCTTTGCCCTCCTTGCGCATTAAATCGCCGAGTTACGAAACGATTCAGTATCGCGGCTTGCCGCGCCGCGTTTAATAAAGAAATTACCTTCGCGTATAAATTAACCGCTGGCCAGAGATTCCTGGAGAACGCCGAGCCGGCACGCTCGGAGCGATCGCTCGGCCATTCCGTAAAAACGAAAACCATCGTTTCGCATATCGTTTCGCGACTACGCACGATAGCTTCATATCGACGCAATATTGCCGCAGTTACAACGATACGATAGGGGCCGCTGATCGTGCTCGGGCCGCCAAGTGGCTATGCAAATTAACATAAGTTCTATCGAACGAGATTGCCTCGAGAGAAAGAGGGGCGCAGAGAGAGAGAGAGAGAAGGAACGCGCTGAAGAAGAACGGGTAAGAAAAGGAACCAGTCGGAACGACAGAGCCGTGTAATAAAATAAAAAGAGAACCACGTAAACTCCGTTCTCGCTCGATTAACAAATGCGTTTCCCCCCTCCTCTCTTTTTTCTCCACTGTGCACGCGATATTTATGCTCGTGCAAAATAAGATATTAATAACGAGTGGTAGATTGAGCATGGCGATACACGAGACCGGTACACGCATCGATTCGCGCAGAATCTTTGGTCTCGCTCGCGTTTTCTTCTCGTGATTTTTCATTTCCTGATCTCGCGCGGCTTTCTCTTCTTCTTTTTCTTCTTTCCTGTTCTACCACTCCGAAAGTCGAGGTTAAAGAAACTTGAGTTACGAGTCGACATTCACGCACAAAACGAGGCTCCACTTTTCCACCGATCGAAAGTGAATCTAGCGCGAGAGATTTAATGGCAAAGAGCCCGGCTCTCTCCCCTTGTTTGCGTTTCTCCTGTTTCGTTTACACGTTCGTTTTTATCGTTCTCGATATTCTCCATGCCGGCTGCTTCCTTCCTCCGTCCCCTCACCCTTCGTTATGAATTTCTACACGGACCCGGGAATCTGAATTATAATTTGCTTTGCCGTTTCCCCGTTCCCCGTTTCGTTCAGAAAGTAGCGAGAGTGTGTCTGTCGCGATGCGAGGCAGCAGCAGCAGCAACGACGGGCCAAAAAGTGGAATTTTATGGTCACCCCTCAGGGATTCGGTCGCAAATTACTTTTTCGCGTATCCACCGATCTTTCTCCGAAGGAGGATCCTCGTTCTCGTTCCCGTCCCCTGCGTCGTCCACCGCGTTATTTCAACGAAAGAACTTTTCCAATAATTCACGCTCCTTCTATAAGCGCAGGTCGCGTCCACGCATTAGACCGCTGTCTGAAAACCGGTCAATCGTCCGTGAGAGCAAATGTTGTGTACGCGTTTTTTTTTTGCAAGTAAAACAACGCCCGTCATTCTTCGGCCTCTCTCCTTCACATTCACGAACGTCGAAAATGAAACTCTTTCCGCGCACGTATCAAGAAAAAAAAAAAAGAAAATCCGCGCGAACGATCGTTGGAAACGATGGAACGTCGTTTGTTGGGGAATAACATCTATCGAGGAGGAGAGAGGGTTATCGCGAACGATCGCGGGGAATGATTGCGACTCGCCTCAGGAATAAAACGCGAGACGCCTCGTAAAAAAGAGCGAATTAAATCAACGATCGCTAAGCGCGAAAAGCTGTCTCGAAAGTTTATGGGAAAGCATTATGCTGTGCGATAAGTCGGCACAATTGGATTGCTTGATTACGACCGGAAAGAAAATGTACGTTTCATTGTTCGTGGGCAGACCGGCGTCTCCGGGAAACACGATCCGATCGTTAGACCGTCGGTTTTATTATTGCATCGTTATAAGCTGACAATGGCCACGGTTTCCAGACGAGCGAGACACTGGCCCGTCGAAAAACTTCTTAACTAGCTGCCGCAGTGACAGCCTCGCAACGCTGCCGCAGTGCCGCTTGTCCGTTCCCTCCGTTTTCTCTCCGAGTCTCTCGCGTTTTCAACCTTCCTTCCTGCCCTCTTGCTGAATTCCCGCTCCTCCGCTAACAATCCCCAATGCCACGAGAACTTTTCACCAACTTTTCGCGAAACGACCAGGCCACCTTCGTTGTTTCTCCCTGCAGCTTATCAGTCTTTACTTTTCTTTTCTTTAGTTTCAACTCTTTTCGCGTTTAACACGGTCTGCGAATACATTTTAGATCAAATCGGTCGATGTATCGATCTTTCCGTTCGGTTACAGTATTTTACGATACAGATTTTTCTACACGAGAGACACGTTCCAGAGAGTTCCCAAATCACGAGATATAATAAATTGCGCGTCAAATTTTACACCACTCGAGCTGCGTTCTATCGAGAATCGAGAATACCGATAGCGGCTAACCGGCGGTTCGACTGCACGTTCAGCGAGAGGATTTCTAATCTTGGAATTCCTGGAGCAAAGCGCGGCGACGGGAGGAGTGACGGGAGGATTTGCCACCTCGTTCGCGAGCTAGGAACGATTAAAGTCGACACGGGAAACGCTTTTACACCTGTTCGTTTGTTTCGCTTCTCCTTTCGTTCGGACGGGATTAAAGACGGGACAAACAGGCGATTCTTCGGTGTTCCAACAAATCGCCTTCCGCAGACGGTGAGAAAACGGCGAGAGGGAAAAGGTGATTTCAGCGACGCGACGATCGAAAATACGAGATAAACAAGGCGACGGACGGATCAGGTTGAAAGGACGAAGGAGAATCGACGAAATTAACGTCGTAGTTTAAAGACGTAGCTGTGTAAAATGCAACGAAGCATATTTTCTTGCTTTTCTGTTTGTTCGTTGTATCACGTAGCGAACGTAAGCGTAAATGGAACGTTTCGTTATAGCGAGAAGATAATTCAGCGTCTCAGGACACTGAAAATGTTCAACGAAATATATTTACATTTGGTGCGTGTGACGAACTTGCTCGACCAAGCAAGTACTTTGCTTTGCCAAATCTGCCAGTTGGATCTTATATAGAATTCCGTTGGCTACGTTTGATTCTCTCTTGATCGTGCGACGAACGGAGAAAATACGGAGAAAAATTCGACGAAGAATTCGAAAAGAAGGAGACCGATGCCAAATGTCGATGTGGAATCGATATCGCTGTCGAACGGGCAACGTCTCTCGAGAAGGCCGATTCAAGTTGGAAGTAAACGACAGAGGAGAAAGTTTCTCTTTACGATCCGCTGTTTCGCTTCTGCCCCGTTTTTTTTTTTTCTTTTTCGTACGCGCGCCGGAACAGAAGCTGCGGCCGGTATTTTCGCGCCCAAGGAATACCACCGTTCCACGATTTTCATATCGTTCCGCCTCTCGCGTTTTCGAGAGAGAAAGAGAAAGAGATATTCGATGGGTTTTTCGCCCTCGGAGAGTAATTTTTTTGCGCGCAGAGAGCAATTCCGCGCTTTCTTCCATACGTTTCTCCCTTGACGTCGGTGGAAATTCGCGGAGGAAAAAAAAGATTTCAATGGCGCCGAAACGCAAACTATCGTTCCTCATTGTCCGGTGTCCTTGCTCTTTTCCTTCGTGTCTCTTTCCCTCTTTCTCTCTCTCGGCCTGCCGGCGAAGGATAGACACAGTAAACGGTGAATGACACGCGAATTCATCGACAACGACGAAAATAAAATAGCCGGTCGATGTGGAACTTTGTGACGCAAGATATACCTTCGGAAGAATATCTACGTGCGCTCTCTCAGTTCTCTTTCTCCGCTCGATACACGTTCCCGTGCCTCTGTCTGGTCGAAGAGCACACTAACGCGGTAAACCAGGAGGGTGGCACACTTTGAGGAAACGAGACGAACAAGAAGAAATTTCCTCTCCCGAAAATGAACGGATTCGCCGATTTGAAGATTACCACCGGAAAAAACCAATCGTCTGACTAAAGTTTCCTTTCGATAGAAAAGAGAAGAGAAATAGGTAGCTGCGAAAAAAGGCGCGTAGCTGCGCGCCGTTTGTAAAATTAACGATCGACCCGGTATCATCTAGACAGATCGTTTTGTAATAACCGCAAAAGGAGAAGCGCGAGACGCGATTCGAAGGGAAGTCGGTAGCTGCGTTACGATTGCCAATGATCCGCAGCCGGATTGGCTAACGGGCCAAGAGGGTTCGCGCCGGCCGAAAGAGATAAATACACCGACAGTTCACGAAACGCGCAGGTGAAACACGGCTCTCTCGATACTGGTTTGTTCTCTCTGTTGCGCGTGCACATGTGTGTGTATGTGTGTCAGCGTGTACGCTCGTATGCTCGTCGTGTTTGACTCGGACGAAGGAGCTCTTCGGGCGCGATATGAAAGAGGCGCGCGAGGCCAGACCGCGCCGTGAGAGAAGGGTATATAAAGAGGAACGGCGACGGGAGGAAAGGAGAGCAAAAGAGATACAGGGCACGAGAGATATACGGCCTCATAATTCGCTTCTAAACATCGCTAATTGCAGCGCTGACCCTCTAAATCTTTCGGGATGCTATCTGCCCGCTCGAAAATACTCTCTGTCTCTCTCTCTCTTTCTCTTCTCTCTCGGGGCGATCTCCGGCTGCCTTCTAGCCACTTTTGTTCCGGCGAGACGAGGTGGCGCGAGGTACCTCGCTTACACGCTCTCTATTAACCCCGCCACCACTCATCCATTTCTGAGATCGATGCGAGATACTGACCCAGCCCCGCTGCTTTTCGGGCGCAGCCTCGAACCAAGCTGAACTGAGGTGAGAAAATAAAGAAGAAAGAAAGAGAGAGATAGATAGATAGATCAAGAGAGAGAGAGAGAGAGAGAGAGAGAGAGATGCGCGAGGAAGACCGCTGAGAAAAGCGCTGCTACGCCTTAACCTGGATGATTTTCGCGACGGACACACGTGCATCACGTGCAATTCACCTATCCGCCGAGTATAGCGTTCCCGCGAACGATGAACTTGCTCCTCCTGGAAGCAGGAAATTGGATGAAAATTGAAAATTGAGTCACGGAACACTGGCTGCGGAAAAAGGAGCGAGAGAGCCGATATCCGAGCAGCGGAGCCGATATCGTGCAATTATTTCGAATCGCCCTGTTAATTCCTACCACTACCTTGGCAGTGAAGGAAAATGCGTCTCCAAGTGGATACAAGGTTCTTCCCATCAGAGACTTCCATTGAGCAACCTTAAAAAGAAAAAAAAAAAAAAAAAAGAGAAATACCTTAAACGTCGAGATGGTGCTGAAATGATCCCCGATCACCGTAGAGAGAAGGTAATTGCAATAACATTTCGATGAAAGTCACTACGCGACCAGTCCGGATCCGCTTTTGGGGAGAACAACGAAAATAAATGCATAAATTTATGACGAACTCGTCAAGCCACGGGAGCGATGGAACTTGGAGAAAGTGAAGCGAAGCCCGTTACTCCGTAAGTTCTGGTATATCTCTCGGAAACTTTTTCCTCGAGAATCAGCAATGGGACGAGGTTGATTGAAACAGGGTGAGAGGTATCTCGTTTAGTAATCTCGTCTCTTGTCGTTGGCGGTCTTTCTTTTTCTCTCGTTGCTCTCGGTAACTCGACTTCCAAAGGCAAACGGGCGGTCGGGGGCCAAGCACCGTTGCATTGTCAATGAATCTTCGCAGTTACCTTTCGCGGCCGTTTCCCGTGATTTCACGCCGGGGAAACTATTCCCTTTACGTTTGTTGCGTCCGAGGTTATCGGAGAGATTCTGTTCTGAAATTACGCGACGCCGAGGCATTGAAATTGATCGTTTCCCTTCTTCGTTCGCACAGTTTCGTCAATCTGAGTTAAACGCGGTCGGTTTAATATTCTTGGTTTATCAGCGACGTCGATAAACGGAACGAAGAGAACGTTCAACGAAGAGAAACGATCGCGCGGATATTGCTCAGGGGATACGATTTCGGCGCGAAGTGACGGAGTTACGAGGCTGTGAGATTCGGCTGTGTGTATCGTGCCTCGAAACCGAGATCCGGCCGGTTATAAATCTTTATTAATATCGCGGTGGCAACGTGGCAGCCTTTCCTCCGATTTACACAAACTGCCTCAGAGTTCCCGCCGTCGTGAAGACGCCGCTGAGAAAGCATCGTGGAAAGCCGAAGCGGAGGCCACGAGGCGGAGGGTTGCCACGTCAGGACTCGGTGCTTTTCAATTTACTTTACCAGACGAAGGGTCTCCGATTTCTTTGTTTTATCGAGTTGTAATGAAACGCGAGTCGGCGAATTTTTCTAATACGATGCTCCCCGCGAGCGGTCAGCTGCTTCACTCGTCTTCCTCTCCGCTTGTACATACATACTTCTCGCTCGTTCTTCACCCGCCGGCCAGAGGACGAGAAGGACTAAATAGCGTTCTCGAATCGACGTATCCACTCCTCATCGTTCCACTTCACGTCGGTGTAAATAATCGTTTCCTGCTTCCAGACTCCTTTGCAAACAGAAGCTAAACACTCTTGGCTCTCCCCGTCAAATATTTTAATTAAGTCACGTCCCGGGGAAACAAATGTTTTGCTACGCTGTCTGAAACTCTCGTTCCAAGTATCGACAGGGAGCTTCCGCGGGAATTGCGGTGTTCCTGGAGATATACCTTATTGCCGAATCAATATCGTTCCTAAGCGGTGTGCTCTCACTTTCCAGGCTAACTTCTCCGAAATTGTCTGCACTCGTCGTCCTGTTTTACATCGAGAGGTTTCAGTCACTTCTCAAAGTCGAGAAAGAGAGTGTGTGTGTGAGAGAGAGAGAGAGATATGCTCATCGAAAATTATTTCACTCCGGCGGCGAGAACTCCGACTCCGAAAGCGAACGTCGTTGTCCTATAAAAATACGGCGGCACACGGAACCAACCCGGTGGCTCGTTTGCATTCCATTCTCGTCGATTCGCCTGCACGTCGATCGATTATTTTCTCGTACGATCGATTCTCGTACGATAAACTGTAAACACTAGACGGTCGGACGTTTCGTTTATCTTGTTCCCCGTATTTACTCGCGGCTCATTTCACGAAGGCTACCCATGAGGAAGCCTTCGTGAGCTTTTAAGGAGAAAGGAAGAACGGGTCCCGCAGCAGCCGAACAGAGGACCGAGCCGTGCCGTGCCGTGCCGTGCCGTGCCGTGCCGTGCCGATCGTGTTTGTCGAACTTATTTTGGTTAAGTCACGTCTTCAAAACAAACCCCCTATGTGTGTGTGTGTGTGTGTGTGTGTGTCTGTTTGTATGACACAGTGTGTACAGGACTGGAACTGGCGATAAGTCCAGTTTTGTGACGAATACCAGTCTCCCCCCGGTGAGGAAAATCCGAGGCAAGAGAAGAAGCACAGTCACTTGTGTATAGCACCCTCCAATTCGCCCCGTGTGTTTCCTTTTAACGTTCGTCGTCAACGTTCCGGAATGCGAGCGTAGAGACCTCCCGGAAGGCAACTCTCGCCACCAACTGCGATCGTTCTGACTCGTGGAAATGCCGCGAGTTTAGCCCGAGAATCGCGAGTTTCCAGCTTGCGCGAAACTGTTGCCGACGAATTCAAAGCTTGTGCAGACACGGTCGGAAAAGGTATCTGTCTGCAAAGGTAGGAGTTCCTATCATAACGATTGAAGTGTGTTATTTACTTCGGCGCAGTGGATAGTACGAGCAACTGAAACATTCTAATGGAAAATATCTGCGAACGCTATGTTTGACTTGGCACAATCGGATTTTCGGAGGGTGAAAGTAGAAAATTACAAAAGCAGTACCATTGTTTCCTTCAGACTATCCTTTTCTTTTTTTTTTTTTTTTTCACTCGTATAGTGAGTAATATCTTGCCGCTTATAGCAAATCCAACCTTAAGTTAACCAAAACGTCGAATCAGGCTTGCTAAATTGCTACGTTAACGCGAGTTTGAAATTCGAATAAAAAGACTTTCTTCTACGATCCGATAACGAATCGTTTGTCGTCGATAGCGCTTGTGTTAGAGTCCCATTAGAATCGGATGCGAGTCTGGCGATTTGCACGTTACTGAGCTAAAGGTAATGGCGCGAAGGGGCAGCAAAAATGGCTCAGGCTTGGTGTTACACGGAGCCGGAGGTTCAACATTTATCACTTGGGTCGCACGAAGGAAGCAGATTGCTCTTTGAAAGAATCGCTGCGGGTCAACGAGCTGTCGCTAAAGAGATGCGGTGCATCGACTTGATTTAAATAACCTTCATTAATCAAATTATCTCGCCGCCACGGGATGATGTAACATTTTCCCCTGGCAGACTTCTTTTTCCACGTTAAACGACCGTAGCTTCTTAATTCTCTTTTTCTCCCCTTCTCTGTGAGATCATCCCCTCTGAAGCGGAGTTCCAGCGATTTCTGGTGTCGCACTGCCCGAAGGATCGCTCCCCGACAGAAATAACACTCACGGCGCTCGTTAGCACAATTACGATCGTACAGGTCGCGTATGCGCCGTTCGAATCGATTTTGCCAGGGAATAGCAAAGTAAACAGACTAATTGCACGATGAACGAACGCCAGAAGAACCGTGTCGGAATACACGCGTATTACTTGGCCGCGGCAGTTTCAATCATGCCCTTTACACGAGCCTCTTTGCTCTGCGACTAATTAAACATCGTTGTTCTCGTCGGAGTAAAGTGCATTATCCTTAGGAGCTCGACCGTGGAGCAGTGAAGGGAAACGAAACCGAGCCATCGACAATTCCTACCAAGCGACGCGTAGTCGAGATTATCATCGTGGATCGTCGTTAATTGAAAGCCAGAAACACCTAGATACTTTGCAAGTGGTGTTCCCTTCTCGGTCGACATCGAGCGGAAAGTTTTTTTTTTTTGTACACGCACGCGCGTACACGCGAGGGGCGAGCCGCACAGCCAGGTGGAAATATCATTGCGCGATTAGGTAGTAGAGGATTGCGTCGTGTTCCACGGCGAGTTGGACGACGGGACGTCGGTTCGGCTGGGCGTCACGACACGGCAACCTGCCGGCAATGGCAGAAACGTTATTTCTCATGTTTTCGCGATACGTTAACAGAAAACACGAGAGTTTCTAGTGTGTACATATTATCGCCAGGGTGGTTTGCCCCGGCGGCCGCGTCGGCCGCGTCGGCAACCGGGGTTGAGCCTGGAATCTAATTGTTCGGATACACGCATTTCACCGAGCGGCACCGACACACGCGCACAGTCCTCCAACACCTCGCCGCGCCGTTTCGCTTTTCACCCCCTGGTTCGCTTGTGCGCGCCGAATTTTAAGCCCTCTGCATACCGGGTGCCTCTGGTCTAATGAATTATTAATCGATCGTTATTAAGCGATTAAATTTCAGGTCGTCGCGTGGAAGTTTCGGCTCGGTACGTAACGCACGCGATACGCAAAATTAAAGGAAAAAAGAAAGAAAATAAGGGGAGAAAGAGAAGGGAAGAAAAACGCAGAGTGGGAGAAAGACGAGAAGAAAGGGCAAAGACGTTATCTCGCTTCCGAGAGCGTATCGGTATCGTTGTTGTTAATTGTTGAAAAATCTGTAGAGTAAGAGGGAAAGAGCGGGACTGAGCGATTAGATCTATCTTAGAGCGATCGAACGATATGGTATGGTATAAGTGGAACGCGTGTACGAGACTCGTGTTTCGCATAATACTTTATTAATTGAGCGTTTCGTCGTGCGGTGCCGCGACGATTACGTCACGAAAGCAGAACGATATCCCTCCGCGACTCAGTTAATTAGCTACTCACGCAAAACGGCGAATTACGATAGCGGGACCGGAGGATATAAAGTTTCGATTGTGTTCAAGGCGAAAGTTAATCCCGCGGCTCGTTGTACAGTGTACGGTGTACGGTGTACGGTGTGCAAGAACCTTTAACACACGAGCTGGCACTAGCGCTGCACATACGTGGCCGCACGTAGCCGTACGTACGTACGTGTACGGACACATGCATCGGGGGACACACGCTCATTATTCTGTACACGGGGTTTCGATCAAGCGCCACGAGAGCCACCGGGATTGTTTTAATGAAACCATTTCCTCCTCCCTTGTTCCGTTCGCTCGCTTCTCCAGCCGCCATCTTCCACTCTTTTCCACCGTTGCGCCGGTTTCTCTCTCCCTTTCCTTCCACTTTTCTTCCGCTTTCTTCCGCCTGGCTTCGCGAGCTGCTGCTGCTGCTGCTGCATCGATGATGCAAAGGGAAGAAGAATGGCCGATTGATGAAGCAGATAATGGAGCTGCCAAGACGCGGAGACCGTCACGTCCGCAGGAAACTGCGTTTGACGTCGATCCGCGGGCATCCCCGTCGATTGAAACCCGCCCGACAAAAACCCCTCCGACACTTTATTACGCTTCCAACTAATTCCGGGAAAGGGGTTGAACGTCGTGACGCGACGTCGCCACCGTTCCACCGCTCTCTCGGCTCGATTAATCGCCGCGAGATTGCAATCGTCCTCAAAGTCGAGCGCGCGGACGCGTTACAATTCTGGCAACATCGCACCGTATACATATTCGACACGAAGCGTCGTCGCATCCATCGACGATAAAATAACGATAAGATACTCTCGTCCACTCTTTGTTGCTCCAGGCGCAATTTCTCATAAATGACGACTAATATCCTGCGCACAGTTTGGTCAATTTCCCGCGCGTTGGTCATGGAGACGGCGACGACCAAAAGCCGCGCAAATTCCAGGAAATTGCGCCGACACTAGCGAGGAACCTTTTTTTCTTTCTGTTCAGCGTTATTGTCGCTTGATTTTCAAGGAAGGCCGTAATAATAAAAATGACGGACACTGGCGTCCACAAAACAACGCGTATGTTAAAAAGATGCATCGCCGCGCGCGAGTGTCGTATGAGAAGAATCGTTGGTAATCTTGACCGTATCATTCGACGTGGAACTCGCGGCTGGCGAGCAGGTCGCGCCGCTCGAGACGGCACATCGTGAAAAATATTCCGTGGTCTCAAACAGCAGCGTGCACCGGCTGCACGGCGCGGCGTGAAAGCTGACGGAGAACGCGCGACAGACGCCGCGCGAGATGCGTCCTTATTTCATAACGCTCCGGCATGGAACAGCGCGGGAAAAGGGAACGACACTTTCATATCTCTCCGCGCATTAATATCGCGTTACGACAAGGAGAACCGAAATCTAGGACACGCCGCCGGCCAGCCACGAGGAGTAATGCGCTCAGACGCGAAATATTAATGGACGCTCCAGACTTATTCGAGTTGCTGCTCCGAAATCTGTCTCGCAACTCTCCCTTTTTATATCGTCGCGATACGTTGCGCACTCGAAATCTCTCGATTCGAAGAAAAGAGAAGAAAAGTACTCAGTGGTATCGGAATGTTGACGAAGAGAGTCGAAGGCGCTCGCGACAATCTCCGTTCGAAGCTGAATGTTTGATCGTAATTACAGGTCTGAAAGGCGGAATATCGCGGCGATTATCCTCGAGACGGGCCGTGACCTCGTTCGTTTGTGCTGCTCCGCAGACGTCGCGTTCCCGTCTGCCGACTAAAATGACCGAGAATCAGAGAGACAAGCCGCGACAGAGAGGGCAGAAACGGAAAAGAAAGAGAGGCCAGCCAGTCGAGTCTTATTTGCACAGCATGTATATTTAATTTAGCTTGCATATACATACCCCCGCGGCTGGCGACGTTTTTTCCCCGGGTGGGCTAGCTCCGCGGAGCGACGAACACCAACCATTCCACGATGGCGCGCTAAACTTTTAGGCATTGCGCGGTCGCGCGCTCGTCGGAATATATTTGCATGCTCCAGTTTTTCCGCGTTTTTATTTACTCTGCCGTAGCCAGGGAATTTGTGGTTCTCCGCTTCGCACGCCGCGACCCTCTTCTCCTCCCTCCTCCTTTTCCTTCGCGAATCCGCTCGCGCGACGTGCTTTCGTTTGCCAACCGTTTTTCGGGCGACCCGGGAAAGTTCCCGTCTCTCGCGTCCCACCTCGCGTTAATCGGTCGGAACGCGAGAATTATCATCAAAGTAAATTTGCGCCCGTGGACACGGATGGAAGCAGCTCGAACGTGTTTTCCTCTCGGACGAGAAAACGACGTCGACTTGCGAACAACGCAGCTGTTAACCTCGATCGCCAGGCACGTTACGAAGTTCGGTGGACGTGTGCACCGGTAGTCTCCTCCGATAAGGTCGATAGAGACCGAGGCTGGATTTACATGGAGATAGAAGAAAAGCGAAGTCGAGCGGAGGGGTATCGCGATATCGCCACGATATTTATGGTCGGCGAGAGCGGCGCTGCTGAATTAACGACCGGTCGATACTTCATCAACGTTAATGTATTAATTGCACGTTTAATTGCCACGCGCTTTGATCGTGCGCCCCGTTTCTATCCATACGTAGCAAATCGAGCAGAAATCGCTCGTTTACGGGCTAGAAAGGAACAGCAGCCTGGCTAGCAAAGTATGTATGTATGTATTTGTCGGGACGGACTTTTTTGGTCGTGCGGTGTTGGCCGCGCGGCGTGATGCAACCGGCGCGTTCCACGCTCGTTTCTCTTTTCGTCGAGCGTTCCGCTCGTGAGACACTCGCGACGCTGTGTTCAGCGATTTTAGGAATTGGAACGAACCGCGATGGAAGTTGGCGAAGGGAAAACCTCCGACCGCGTACGGCGAACTACATTTTTTACCAGGTTCTTTTCCCCTCGAGCGTGCGCGCGCGCGCAACCTTATCTTATCTTTCGTATCGGATACTACGTTTCTTGAAAGTGATTCCAGGAATCACTAGCCTCTCGCGTACATACCGCGTAAACGATAATGAAAATTCAACATCTGCGATGTGAAATACTCAACATCGGCTCGTGTAAAACTTTGCCAAACGGGCTCGAACAGGCTATTCGGTTCATTAGTTAATCGGGCAAGAAAGTGCCAGGCATTGGCAGCGTTCCACTCGTATCACTCTTCGACTGCGCGTTTCGCAACTCGACTGGCAATTTCGCTTCCCCGGGATTACCCCGACACACCGCCGGTTTATGTAAACGTATGCCACGAACTCCGTGACAGTAAAGCAATAATCACTCATTCGACGACCGTTTTGAACGCCGCGCGTGTTTCCCCGGGGTGCCAGAGGTCTTCCATTCACGGTATCGCGTAGTTGGATTCGACGAGCTCGGTTATTCGGTTGCCAGCGTTGATCGTACGTTACGCGACAGAGAGAGAGAGAGAGAGAGAGAGAGAGAGAGAGAGATTTTCACCGCGAACACGTCTCCAACGCCGGGGCGAAAAAGCTTTCCGCGTTCCTTGAAACGACCGCGTGCTATAGACTGGATCGCGCTATAGTTGGCGTTGTATTCGGTTAATGAAAACACTGTCCAGCCCGAAGCAGAGTTGCCTGACTGGTGGACGACGGTGAACGGTCGGCTTGTACAGTCCGCTCGAACACGCGGCTGCATGCTCTGCGACGGTGCCTGTCCTCTCTATTGTCGTGGATCGCGCTCTGCCAGTCTGGCGGACGCGCGCGCCGAGCAACACGCCAGCCGAAATCCGTTAACACGGGCGGATGTGCGAAAGCCGGTCGTAGGCTGGAGCCGCGTTGTTTCGCCGCGCGGAGCGTCGCGTTTACCCGGTCGTGTTAACGCGCCGACTGATTTCTAGGGAAAATAGAGTGGCAGTATCGCGCGGACCGGCGATACTAAATCATTCGTACAACAGGGCGAAAAGATTAAAGCCATAACGAGCAGGATGGAATCGGGCGCTGCGATAATCCGGGCGCGTACTCGACGAGGCACGATCCGTTAATAAATAAATGGATGTTGACGGGACGCGTGGACGGACGCGCGAGGGTGAGGGTCGCGTCGATTCGTTTTCGCGATCGTTTACACCTGTCCTCCGTAGCAACGCCTCTGACGTCTCGTGACGTTGTGTTTCCCCTGTACGCGCTAGCTGCTGGCTAAATTTTCAATAGAGAGAGATGGAGAGGACTCCACCAGCGCGGAGAATTCGATCGACAATATTTGGGAGGAGAATCGAACGGATTCATTGAAACTGGACGGTCTGATTGCGAGTAGACGTTGACCCGCGTTGTATTATTTAATCTGGGATCTGCAAAAACGTGATACACACGGACACTCGGTGTGTGGTGGTTTCTAGTTGAAAGATTACCTTGTACAAGTACAGGTGAAGCAAAGAGCGTCGTTGGTAAAATTTCTTCTGATCGAGTCCAATTTCTCGGCGTCGATCGAGTTGTTAACGAGTTGAACAAAATGAAACGATCGTTTTGGAGGATGCAATCGTCTTCTTTATAAATGTCTATCGGTAATGCATAAATCAATGCCGTACGTGAGTTACGTTACGACAACTTACGCTTATCATACAACGACAAATTACTCGACAGAAATATCCGCGGCTAACTGTATTACGGCAAGCTGGACGCGGATCTCGCGGAAAAGTCATCCTCTATTTATAGTTACCAGCGACATTGCGAAAGGTCGCTGCCACTCGGCCTATATCGTCGTCGCTTATAGCGCC
Organism: Frieseomelitta varia; assembly: GCF_011392965.1. Lineage (NCBI taxonomy): Eukaryota > Metazoa > Arthropoda > Insecta > Hymenoptera > Apidae > Frieseomelitta > Frieseomelitta varia. The sequence goes on from NW_025110353.1 coordinate 331,056, forward strand.
AACTTTTCGCGCTGTTAAACTCGTGCCTATGGATCATGCATTTCATAGATTGTTTCACTTCCGTCTCAAGTTTTTTGCCGTTAGAATTCCAGCGTGAGGTAAAGTTTGACTCCGACTGGAAAACATATACACACACGGCCAGAGTTATAGCATTCGATACTTTTGCTGTGCAAACTGTTTTGATAGGTTGGAGTTTGCGACTCTTTGTCAACCGTTTTTCCGAGAATTTTCCTTTTCCGTGCTAAGTCAACAGGCACCCATTCCCGTATTTGGAGGGACTTACTCGGCCGCATGAAAGCCAGAAGAAGGGAGAAAACCGCAGATATAACTAAGCTAAGAACACAGTGCTACATCATCGAGAAGATACTCAGAGAACGCTGATATCGTCGACGATGAGCGAGCTTATCGCTGAATAAACGACGAAAACAAGTTAAAAATAGTCTTTCATTCACTTTCGCGATACATTGTGACGTAACTTATGTCGCGGGTGATCGTCTTACGGGATTAATTTATCGGAAGAACGTTTCGCGAGGGGATCGAACATTCGCGTGATTCCACGTACCGACAAATATCCCGTACTTGGCCCGACCTTTTATCGCTGACCAACTTGCCCCGTGAACCTTTATATCACCTACGGGATACCGTCGTATCGATAATTCCACACCGTCGAGTGATCGCACGTTATTAACCCTCGGCCACGTCAGTCGTATTTTCTCTGATTCCCCTCGTGCGCGATGATACTAATTTCCGTTAATTACTCGAACAGAGAAGACTGAAAAAAAATATAAGCGAGGGGGAGAGAGAGAGAGAGAGAGAGAAAACGGACATGTGTGCCTTTGATGTGACGGCACGGTGTTTAGGTAGACGAGATCGACAAGGCGGGATTAACGGCACGCTCGTTGACCAATCGGCCACGTCGCGATATATTTCCCCGCGCGAATTATTGCCCGGGCTGAGTTAAAGCCGGAACCAGCCGTATCGTAGCAGGTAACATCGTTGACCCGCGATTAGTAACGCCGGGCAAGAACGTACGGCCGATTCTAATCAGTCGTCACGCCTGTGCGTACGTAACGACGTCGTTATCGGCGTCTCCGTACAATTTCACGTCGTATCGCGTCCTCTGTTGGCCCAGTATCTCTTTACTCACACATACACACACACACACACACACACACACACTCTGACTTACTCTCTTTCTCCCTCTGATCAACGAAACAATCTGTCGTAACCTCTCCGTTAAGCTTTTGACAACGATCACGGTCGTTTGTCGAGGTAAAGATCGCCTCGTCATCGGCGATGAACCTTCCCTCGCGAACGATCGTGTGTTTGTGTTTGTGTGTGTATATGTGTATGTGTATGTGTGACGGTGCACGCCTCGTCTTTCCCTTGGTCCACGCTCCATTAGGTTGTCGATGAAACGATCGCTAGTTTTTCAAGTGGCTCGCTAACGTTATGAGTAATGACTCGAGCCAAGGTTGAGCTAGTTTTTTATCACCGTCAGATCGCGGCGATAGTCGCTGGAATTGCAAGCCAACCTGTGCTTAATTCCATCGCGCACAACCCCCCTCCGGCCCCCGTGCTTCACGTAATTTCCGGATTAGCAAAGTAGAACAAAATCTTCGTTCTCGGCGTGTAGATTCAAATTACCTCGGGCCACTCGGTTGCTACTTAGTTAGCGTGACGGTTGAACATGGTCAGGACACGACCGACTAATTCCTTTCGACATTTGTTTCTCTTATCGATCGAGGCCAGTCGCCCGCTCTCCCCCATGAGCTTTTCATGAGGGGGAAATTATTGCCTCCGAGGCGCGGCCGCAGCTGTTGTCTCGGCTTTTCGAAAATTTTCGAAACGATCACGGTCGCAGAGTGAAACGTTGAAAGAGCGCGCACGCTACCGTAACCACGATGCCGCGTGACTCGACCACATAAAACTGCTCCTCGGGACTCGGGGTACATTTTCGCGAGGTGTTTCGCGTGTTTTCACGGGTACGGAGAGGCAACACCTCGCCGGGGCCACGCACGAGTACCAGAAGAAACAACTCGGCGCCAGCACGGGCAGCAACGACCGCAAGAGCAAAGCGACGTGAATATGTATGTCGCGACTGCTAGCAGGCTAGGATACCGCCGCTCGAGATACCGCCGTTTTTATCGCGTTTATTCACGCGACTTTTAATATTTAACCCCTTGGGTTATCTATCTTTGCGCTTTCTTTCTAACAAGTTCCCGATATTGTCTATGCCTGGACGGCGCTTCGCGAGTCTCGAGATCGTTGAACGTTGCCGGGAAAAACCAGGAGAAAGAGAGAGAGAGACTGTGCGAACCGGAAATCGGTGACTCGGCGATAGCCACTGGGTCAGTGATAATTTTACCATTATAGAAACCGGGTCGATTCCGTCGTACAAACCGCCTAGATAGTACGAACCGTCTAGACTAGAAGAGGCGAAATGGAAAAGTCGTTTGAAGTTGCGCGGCGTTTTCTGTCCAAACGCTTGGTACGTAGTTTGCGTCGGTGACACGAGCGTGAAAGGACGAAGCTCGGCGTCGGACGATGAGGCGAGGCGGTGCAGGAAATGCGAGTCGCTTGTCCGTTCGCCGGTGTGGAAACTAGATGGCCGCCGATAAGATCGAAGGTAAAGTCGAAGGTTTAATAACGGGTTCTCGCGAGAGGCGGACGGACACCGAAAAGAATCGAGCGGCGGACTCTCTCGAGCGCCGGCGAGAGCCGGCGACACGCTTCGATTATACACGGAGATACCCTTTGCGCGGCTTGCTAACTGTCGCATGCGGGATTAGATCGATAAGATATCCGGGACGATTAGTTAATTAGACGAGCAAGACGGAGAATGATGGGTCGGGCCTGGCTAACTGTTCCCGGTCCCGTTCTTCAGCTTTCTTTCCTGTATTAATTACACCGAGCTCGCGTCGTTTCTCCTCGCCGGTTTTTCCAATCTCTCACAGGCTGGTCGTCGGTTAGAAGGCGAACAGGTTAGATTCGTCCAGGGTCGGTTTATCGCCGTCGTGTTTCCACGCCAAGTTACATCGTTCGATCCGGCCCATTGATCCGTACCGCGTACCACGCCGCGTCCAACGCTGCTAGACTCCAATCGAACGCCATTCAAACAGGATCGCGGTTAACTGTTCGCACGCTGAGTCTCTCCATCGCCTACGTTTCGCGAGCTATTCCATAATTTTAATCTTGGCTTTGTACCATTCTCACTCGTCCTTTTTCCGGCCGCATATTTTCCAACGAAACCCCGACCAGCCAGATACTCTACACGTACGTACAGATAAATACGTTACGCTGGCGCACTCACATCGACGGGCGTGGCACGCCTTCGTTCAAACAAGTCCGCCGGATTTTTCATTCATCGAACGTCAAATAAACGCCGGTAATATAAGCTGGAAGTGCGCACGGTTATTTGTGAACGTTTGTTATCTTCGTCGAAATCGGATATTTTTCGCTGGTTCGCGAGGCTCTACGCTCCCCCTTGCGTTCCCTGCCCGTCCGTTTTTCCGCATAAATTCCGGCTCGGGTAAACGAACGCAACCAACAATGGGCAATCGCAACGGGTCACCACCTAAAAATGTAATAAAACCCCACCGCGGTTATCGAAACGCTAGTTTCGCGGAAGGTAGGCTCAATCAATCGTATTAATTACTCGCTGCTCGTATCCTCCCCTCCACTTTTTTCCCCCCTCCCCGTTAATCTAGATCAACGTAGCCGGCAAACACGCCGGAGTGTGTAAACAAGTCTCGCCTGGCTTGCAGGAGAGAGAGAGAGAGAGAGAGAGAGAGAGAGAGAGAGAGATTGAGAGAGAGAGAGAGGGTGAGAGTGTGAGAGGGAGGAAGAGGCGAACGCGAGAAACAGGGTGGAAAGGGGGCCGAGAAGATGCGTTATCAGTTAACGAGCCGTTCCGGCCTACCTACCTATCTACGTCCATGGATGCGCCACTGCATTTTTAAAAGGGGGGCGATATTTTATTTTTGTTGCGAAAGCTCTGGGACTTTTCTAAAGGATCCTCAGGCAGGGTCCTCGGTGCTTGCACCCTCGTAATAACTTGCGCGGTCTCTACGGCGAGAAAAACACGGCTCTCGTGGCGCGCATTCCTCTCTCTCTCTCTCTCTCTCTCTCTCTCTCTCTCTCTCTTCTCTCTCTGTGCTGGCGTTAGCGCCGGCCTCGATTCGAGCCGAGGAGTCCGGAAAAAGCACGGAGTCCGGGATTCAACGATGTAAAACATCCGCGCCACGTATCATTTCCCTTTCAATCTGTTAATGAGCACCGGATGAGCTTCCGACCTGCGTTGCGTCGGACGTACGCCACCCCACCGACTGCTGGCTGTCAGGTATTTCTCACTTTTGCCCCGCAGCCCCGAGTCAGAATCTCCAATTAGAAAACGACGCGCACTCGGCGAATAAGTTGCGCCAGTCACTTTTAATTGAGTGGTGAATTCAACACGAGCGGTGTATCGACGGCGGTTCATTCGCGGCGGAGGAATTAAAGAGAGGGTCTCGGGATATTAAACGCCCAGCCTCTTTCGGCCGCGACGCGCCGTGACCCCCGTCCCGATTTATCTCACCCTCAACCGGGGAAATTACTCGTCCGAGCAAATAACTCGAGAGATAAACTGGCGACGAGATCGAAAGCTCCGGCGTGTTTTAACCCGGTTTCACGGATTTGCTCGCCGCCGGCTGCGACAACCCCCGACAACGCAACGAGACAACGCGAAATAACAACGCGTATGCGAGCACTCGTTAAAGGGCCCTTGGATTCGCCACCGCGTAATCTAAGCGGGAAAGGCTAGCCGCGTTTTCCCTCCCCGTCCCTCCTCTCTCCCGCGTCGTTGCCACCGTTATCGCCGAAACGAGCTTTTCACCGAGCTTTACGCTCGTTTCGTGACACTTTTCAAGGAACACGAAACCGTGTCTCTGGCTTCGTGTACACGGAACGTGATCCGACGTGTTCCGGCTCGCGTTTTACGCCCGTCGTCACACCGATATTAATTGCAACATGTCGAAAGGCATGTACGAGATAACCTGGTTTCGGATTCCGCGGTTTTTCCTTCTCTCCCGGCTGCCACGCCGCAGCCGATTACAATCGAATCGCGCTGGTTAAGGGACAAGCGTTTCTTTTTAAATTTCATTCAATCGCCAGACTATCACCGTCGCGTCGGCTTTTCGAAATATTCATTTTTCCCGCATGCGCGCCTCGTTTCGCCGGAGAACATTCCTTTCAACGTCGTTACGACGTTGTTTCCTCTTCCGAGGGGGCAATTGATACCTCCGGTAGCAAGAAACTCGCCCCTGAGAAACGCTTGCCACGCGCGGTTCATTTCAGCGTGGAGCTGGTTGGAATTGACCGAAATTCGCATGCACGATGTCTATTCTTCCGCGAAACGTGAGTTTCATAAGTCTACGCGCATTTTTACATTTACGTCCAACATTTAGGTCTGTTTCATTTGTACACGTAACATGGAAAAATGATTAATAATTGCTTGGGGGTAACAATAGACTGACGAGACCGGGTAATTTATGATAGTGGCTAACGGAAAAAGGAAAGGCAGGAGGAAGGAGTTCTTCGAAAAGTTCATTTTATAATTGAATCGAGATCGTTGCGTGAGCCAGGGTTATAAAGATAGCGTCCGCCGATTACTCGATCGTTTGAACGGGAACGAGCGAAATATCGCTGGTTTCTTGACAAACTCGCCGCTTTGCGTTCTCGAGATCGCGTCCGACGGAATTTTATCCACGCTTGTCCGCTATCATTTCTAAAAGTGCCTTTTCTTGTTCCGTAAGCCGAGATTTAACGTCGCCGTTTAGTGTCTGCCATTTCCCCCTATGATCGCGCACTTAAGTTAACTACCGTTTTTCAACAAAGTGGTTCCCTACGTTGTAAACGTCGGTGAATGTACATATTTTTACAACGAAAGCGTTAAAGCTGCTTTTAATCGAATTCAATGAAACGATAAAAAAAAAAAGAAATGTCCATTTACGCTGTATTTACGAGAACAAAGTTGATCGAGACGTTATCTCAATCGGTCGTGCGACTACTTTAAGATCCATCGAGTCATTCAAAAAAAGTTTCTTCTTTTCAATCCCTTGGCTACGACAGACTTTCAATCGCGATCTACAGTGAGAAGGACGAAATGTTTCGTTCGCATATATTTTTCAGAAGATATATTTAAATAATCGAAACACCGAATTGCACATATATTAAATTTAATTATTTGTTTATTCGTATTCTGTCTTGTTAGTTCACATACTAAGAATTTAAGAGTAACTTTAAGCTCTATTTCAGAATGTATCTGAAAACATGGATCAATGCGTAATTCTACATTGCGTTTCTTGCATTCGTAATGTGTCTCCCTTCTTATGTTTTCTACACACTACATATTTGTGTCTTTTTTTGTGATTGATTTATTATACCACGCCTTTTCAGTTTAAGGATATTAAATGAAATAATTGTAAAATAATCACGTTTAAAATAATATATGACGATGTTGAATTGGAATTCACTTACGTTTGATCCAATAGTATTTTGCCAGTAATTATTATCAATTATTGCCATTGAACTAATTTCTAAAATATTGGTGTTTCAAATGAGAAGCTCTCGTTGATCAGAGATCATTAATGCCTTTCACTCGCAATGGCTTTATCCAATTATGCTTCGAACGTAAAAAATTTCCAACAACAAATATTATAATAACTCGCTGTTCAACACGCTGTCTATAGACACCTTTCGTTCCAGCGGACCGAGGTAAATTAATTGTCTATGTAACAGTAACAACCAAAAGTTAATAAATTGATAGAAAGCTAAATTTAGCGTATCAGTCCCGTTTAATTTTTCTTCTTTGCCCAACGTCATAAACATTGTGTGTACAAGGTCGTAGCAAGGTAGTAGCCGCGTCATTTACCGCGGCCATTGGCTGGCACAGGCGTCGCTCGCTTCCATTATCCCCCGGAAGTTCAAAGAAACCCCCCCCCCCCGTAAATAGCGGATTGCGAGGACCATAACAAACCCGAATGATACATTTCGCATTTATCAAAGAGCCCTTGTTCCCTACCTCGCGTTACCATGCTTAGAGGCACCCGAGACGCTTCTTGTAATCCGTCCTATCCACAGCCGCTCCTCCTCCTCCCCTCTCCTCGCCCCTCCCCCACCTCTTCCTCGCCCTTGTTCGTTCTCTTATCTATCTGTGCTACAGTCCCGCTAACCGCTCTTCCAGGATAATGCCACGAGGAGAACTTCAAACGGAATACGATATCTTCTTGCCTCGGTATAAATAACAATCCGTCGGGCTGTTATATTGATTTTGGAAAGACGGCGTGGAATAAGAAGCACGCGGCGCGTGTATCGCTTTTCTGAAAAAAAAAGAAAAGAAAAAAAAGGAAAGGAAAGGAAAGGAAAGAAAACGTCTCGATCCGTCGAGCCGCCTATACGAACCCGGAAAGGCAGAGCTTCTTTTATACGCGAGCGGATCAGCGTCGCGTATTTGGCTATGATCGACGACAGAAATTCGTCGTCAGGCGAACGCCGGATTGTGATTAAAATCAGTGGACCGTTTCGACGTTTGGAGCAGGTTTCGTGAATTAGAAATCTCGCTCTCCATTCTCCTCGAGGTTTGTCCAATGAAACGAAGACGATGGAAAAATGAGAATATAACGTACAACGTGGCGTCGCTGAATTGGATTAATATTGGATTAATAACCTGCCGTATGTTCCCCTTTGTCGAGTTGTTTTTCGATCGCGTTATTGACTACCATCTACGGATATTTGCTGTTCAATAACGTACGCGTCATAGTGGGAGAAAATACTTATTGCCAGATAAATTCAAACTGGGACAAGAAATATATTTCTCTTAAAATTGTTAAAATCTATAATTGTATGTCAATTACGAATGCATAAGTTTGACATGCAATCTTATAACTCTATATATATATATATATATATATATATATATATATATATATATATATATATATTTTATGACATTCGTATATTTTTATGACATCTATATATTTTATGACGTTCGTTTTAAACTAAATTATTAGCCAAACGTCTGACTACGAGAGCTGCATAAATGTTCAAACACTCGAACTATATTCGGGTTTATCATCGACTCGGACGAATAAAGGGACGCACGTCCAGGTAGATGTGTGTTAGTCGACTGATTTCTGGGAGACGACAGTCCATAGAATCGAGGTGGGATAGATGGACGAGCCCGGTCGAGGTCGTCTCGGAAAGGTCGGGCAGCGTCGCGCAAGGGGGTCTGTCCTGTCGGAGGCCGCGATGTGAACACCGCCACCTGTTTCGCTGAATATTTCCACCGAAGCGTGCGTCCGTCGACACGATATCGCCCGGTACGCGCAAAACTCTGAATCATCGCGGGCCGGCCATTTTTCAAAGTTGCCCGAGCAGACTGAGCGCGCTGCATTAATAACCAGCAGTGGGTGAGACGGCCGCTGGCCGGCTTCGTGGCGTGCTACCACCAGCGACGATAACAATGAGAACAAAGAGGCCGAAGGGTGGATTTCAATCTGTAAGTTGCGGACAGGGCTACCGGGGTGGCCCTTCTTGTTCTCCTTCCTTCGTGATATTTTCTGGTCATTAAGAATCACGATACGCTCACGAAGGCGACTTTGAAATCCGCGTGCCCGCCTCGATTTCGGCTCCGACTACGACTCCGCTCGTTCGAGACGTTGCCACGTGACATCACGTCGCGTTGATAATCGCGCAATTTCGTGTAACGAACGTTCTGAAATTTCTCATTTCAGAATATCCTGACGGCTCGGCGAAAATGTTTCTCCTCGCTGATTGTTAACAATCCTCGAGAATCGTTCGAGCTTGAACGCGATAAATCGTGATAGAGCCGTGGCCAGGTAAAAACCAAGTAACGAAAGGGGATTAGTTCCGAGATGAAAGATTACCCGTTGGCAATTCGAACAGCCGTATCGCGCGTCGTAAACGATTATTCCTTTCGTCGTGCAATTAAAGACGATGGACCTTTCCGTCCAATGGGACAAACAATCGTTACAAGAGCAAAAATGTGGCGAGATTGGCCGTCGTACGATTTCGAGTATCCCCCTGGTCAGAAACTGATCGAACTAATCACAGACCTTTCGCCGACGACGGTGCGCGGAGCGTAACCACTGTTCATCGATGTAATTCAAGGACGCAACGACTATAAAACATTTGTCCTTCGAGATGCACTTTTCTCACCGAGTCGCAGGCTCGCCGTGAGTCGTTGCAAGATTGAGCGTGCTCTCGCGCGACTCGCTCGTGAGAAGCGATTAGGCCGCGGAGAAGAAAAAAGAAAGAAAAATGATCAGGTACGGGGATAATGAATGGTCGGCAAGGAGAATAGCAAAGGCGGCAGAGTGTGGCGCGGGGGATATGACCGTGCCATCATTTTTGGGATGAATTAAAATTCTTCGACGGCATCTGGTAATGGAAGCTCTTGCGCTCTATCGTTCCTGATAAAAGAGATTCTACGTGGCAGATACTGCGATATATCTGCCTGTTGTACACGCAACTGGACATTTTGTGCGAGAGAAATTTTCTTAAGAATTCGCAAATTTTTCGCGGAGCCGAGAAATAAAAGCGAACGACAACAGGATTCCGAGCAACGGAGTCTGATTAAAGGAAAACGCGCTTGATTACGTTAAAGCATTTTTGGAACGTGTGTTTACCGGGAAGCAACTGGCTGGTTTTCTGCATTTCTTGCATTTCACGTTTGCGACCGCGACGCTTGCTGTCCAACGAAAATAGTCTGTCCGCGATACGGTACCGACCTCGCTCGTTACGTTCAGATGGAATTAAAATTTTAGCATTCGCGATAATGCGACGACGAGGAGGAGGAGGAGGAGGAGGAGGAGAACGCTGCGAAACGGACGGAGGAATAAATAGAGCGTGTTCGTTTTAATTACGCTCGCGTGTCCTTTCTTTTAGCGCGCATTAAGTTGAATAATTTTGCGATTAATCAAGTATCATTGATGTTTATTCATTGAGAATAAACAAAGGCTCGTTATACCCTCGAATAGAATCTGTAGAAGCGTGCGATTTATTTGAAGACACACAGAGAGCCACGCTCGTGATCTCGAAACAAACGAAGAAACGTGCCGCTGAATTTTATCGATACACTCAACACCGTCTCGATAATTTACATTCCGACGCTGGGCGTTCGATAATAAACGTCGGACTCTTCGGTCAACAGCCGTGTCGTCTAATTCTGACGATTTCTGGCACGTTCGCATCTTTTTCTCGTCGATACTCGGTGGCTTCGATTCTCGATCAGTCGGTCGATCGATCGAGAGCCAAAGGATAATCAACCGGTGAAAGTTTAGAGTATCGACGGAGCATTTCGTTTCGTACCTCGTCTAACCAGCGCAGCGCCTCGATTATCTCGCAAAAAGAAAGCAATGCAAAGTGCTGGCTCAACGGTTCCACTTAAGTGCGATCGGCGTTTCACATGGAAGCGCGATGAATCGGTAGTTAAAGCGAACCGGTGCGTGGCCTCTTATTATTCATTACGCGCTTCGTATGTGCCGTATGATTTAAACATATTCCCGATCCTTGATTGCGATTCAGACACTTCTCGCGATTACAGCCCGCGTCTACGCACGCGGCCGCCGCTCATTAATTTGAGAACGTTCCGGAAGAGAACCGTACAAACACTGATTGAGAGTAATTTGCCTTGTAAGTTTGTAAATTGGATTACCGGATAATTATGTTCCAGATAATTTGGCTAATATCCACGGCTTGCGCTCGTATCGTCGATGATACCGACATCGGGTTGATATGTGTATCAGCTTGTGCTCTTTTATTCGTGGATACTAAAGAATCATACCTCTTTCTACTCTTTTAAATTTAATGACATACCGTTACTCCAAAATTTCATTGAGATGTATTTGTTCATTAAGTCGCAATCGGTTCTTTTAGAAAATACCGATCACATCGAGGCAGTTGGGCGTCAGAGGCATTGGGATAGTGAGAAAGTAATTTCGTCGTTTCTTCCAACAGATGGACATATCTATGTATCATATATCTGAAACCAACTTCGTTTCTTTACCATAGATTCATTGTGTAATTACTATATTGTGTAATTACTTAAACCATAGATTCATTGTGTAATCCGATATCTGGTTGCTCCGAATTCGGTTTAGAAAAAGAAAATGCACGATTTCTTCGACGATTGTTGTTTCCAAAACTCAAAAAGGATGACATTTTTGTCACATCTTGCTGTACTATCTCCGAGCAGAAGGAATTTGGTGAAGAAGCCTTCAAACTAGTGAGTCAGAATCGGTTTGCTGATGTGAATATCGAATCGTTCCTGGAACTCTTTCTTTCGTCGAAAAGGATAAGACACTTTTTTGAATGCAGTCGCCTGGAAAAAATGGCAAAGAATGTTTGTTTCTCGCGAAAAATTTGCCTTTCATTTGCAAACAAAACGCAACAGTTGCTTTTTGACCAAGCTAACAATATTGTATCGAGATCTAAATGCACCCAAAGACGAAACCTAAGGCGATAAACGTTTCGCTTCCTACGTTGCATAATTTCGAGATAGCTATGTAAATTTCGCCTGTGGCCTTCCACGGATTTAGCATCTGTATCGCCAAGCATTTTCCTGTTTGTCTTTGCACGCTCCATCTTTGCACGGTGGTTCTTGCGCTTTCTCCCTCGTCCGGGGCGTAAACGTACGAGATCGTTCGAGAGGTGACGGAAAAATGCGGGAAAGCGGGCGTAAACGGTAGCCGTTTTGACGGATGGTCTTTATGAATATTAATAGCGGGGTAGGCACGCTGCAATAATTATGCATCTGGTAGACGAGGATAGACGGGAAGGACGGTCTGCACGGGGATGGGGTGGATGGAGTAGAGGGCTCTTTTCCGGCGGCCGATAACGAAAGTATGTTGTAAGGAGATAAGGATGAAAGGGATCGATAATAAATCCAACGGCACGACGCGTTTATGGCCGTCCGATAACTTCCTCCGCTCCTTCCTTTTTACTAGGCGAAATTCTTTGTTCTCTCCCGCGGCCCCTCGTTTCGCTCGGTGAATCCGAGCGGAACGAAGAAAGGGTGGAAGGGCATCCAAATCGACCGGGTGAGCGCTTTGAGAATTTCCTAGCATTTTATCTCGATACCTGTGCCGCTTTTCCGCGAGAGAGTGCCCCCCGACCTCGTTCCGATGAACTTCTGCTCGTCTTGCTCCGCTGCCGAGTTTTACCTTTGCAACAGAAGGCAGGGCTTTTGCATAAACTCGGCGAAAAGAAACGGGTACCAAACGGAAGGCTGAACGGACGATACGTACCGTAGAAATATATATAGGTAGACGTGTATATAACGAAGAGAAATAATACAACGGGAAACACGAGCAATTATTCCCGTCCCGTTGGAAAGAATTTCTTGAAATTGTCACGGCGACGAGCGCGGATTGTCCACGGTTTTACAATTTACGCACTTGACCGTGCACTTTCGAGCGCTACTTCGAGCGAACACCGGCACTTTGACTACAATTTCATCGCTCGTAATTGCAACGATAAATCGTTGCCGTTTCTTTTCCTCGAACAGTTGTATTTTCCAACTGCTCGCTTCTGTTCCGCTTTCGTCCGCGCAACGTCCCCGCATTCCTCGCCATTATCCAAGCATCGAGCGACGTAATTACGTCGGGCCAGGCTGTGTATCGTGTTACCAAGTAAAATATTTGTTAACAAATGTCGCGGATGCACCCCCCGCTGGGGCGTGTCGCGTAGCCGGATAAAGCCCTGAACATTGTGCGAATTGTATAGACTACACAGTCCTATAGGTCGCGCGTAGAAAATGCGTAACCGCACCGCGCCGTGGAACCCAACGATGGAAGAGGCCGTGGCGTATACACAGCCGCTCGTTTACCCTTACGCTCGTCGCGGTGCCTTCCTTTCTCAACTTTCTCGCTCTCTCCTTCTCTCCTTCTTCCCCCTCGGCGACCGTTCTAATAATTTCGCACCGAAATTATTATAATTTAATACGATACTACCCCTCCCGTTCTTCGATCGTCTCGCGCCCTATTGCACAGCCACGGCCATTATTCCGACGTGTTTGTAGCCTCGGGCATCGCGTAATAAGCCAGCTTATGTACCGACGTATCCTCTCTCTTTGTCGCGCGTACACGCAGCGTAACGCACCTCTAACGTCACGCTGCGACACGCCTACCTTATTCTTCTCTCGTGGCTCGGTTATGCTGCCAGCAGCATGCGGCCGGCCGCGTATCTGCATCTGCCGATACGAGGCCGCGCGGCGCGACGTGATCGCGACAAGCGTGAAACTTGTCTTTGCCCGCCACCTCGCTGATGTTCCGATTAGATTTTTATCGAAAGAGACGTTCGCCCGCCGCCGGGCGAAATTTCGCCGCTTCCGGGTGTGTTTCTTGGCGACGGCGGCTACTCGGTTAAAGGGCCGACCGAGATGAATAATTGGCAGGTTCCGCGGTGATTTCAGATTTCTTTTTCGATACGAACAAAATAGGTAACTCTCACATTTGCATGGAACTCGGTCCATTTTTAACCGAACTGTATTAGTTCTCGGTACGAAAGTCCCGCCAAATATTCCCAAATAATCAATCTGTCGTCTCTGAATCAATGAAATTCTTGATCGTCGATTCACACTCGTCCGCTATACAAACTAGTAATATTTCTACTGTTGTAATTCAATTGGAAGAAAATGCCAAGGACTCGTTTAACACTACCAAACTTGTCAAAATGACTAAGTTATAATTTTCTATGGAAATTTCACATATTTACAACAGCGTATTTTATACTCGAGTGACGTTTAATAAAATATATTAATAGAAGCTTGTATCCTATATTGAATTATTAACTTTTTTTCTTTTGCTACAAATGTTATACATTTTCGTCGGTAGTAGTGTTAAGATATTTTCTAATTCGAGCAAATTTGCGGGTATTTATAAAACTAGTTGGCGTAAATTGAAGGGTTCCTGATGCTCGAGGCATGTTACAGCGTCATTTTAATCGTAATTTTAATCATCCGTTATGCCGATGCGATTACGCGTGTTGCGTACGTTTTCAACCGAATCCTGCGGAACGCCTACCTCGTTTCTCTCTCACGTCTTTCCAGTTGGTTTCGCGTGTGTGTCCAGATCGTGGAGACCGGAAACCTGTCGTTTACGCGTCCGTCATATACTCGCATATACTTGAACGCCCGATCCCATAAAACCGGACACGCCGATATAACAGTAACCCTCTCGTGTAACCACTTCGGCGACGACTGACGTTCCGCTTGCGACAAAGAGGCTCTTCCTTCTTCGTGGGTAATCCGAGACCCCCTCGTTTCCAACAATAACGCTGGAATCGTAATTGGTTTCTCGGTATCGCACGTAGGGTTGCGTTCGTGGTAATAAAAACCACCAACTGGAGCAAGAACGTGTTGCAGGCGCTGCCTATTCTCTCCGCCGAGTACAAAAGTTGGCCGTGACCAGCCTCGCTCTTTAAAGGACGCGCTGGTTTAGAATCAGAGAGCATTGTGAAACTTGCAGAAATGGAAAAAAAGAAGTGGATCGGGATTCCTTTCGTGGGACTTGTTTGTCGTTGATTGAAGTCGCGGTGAAGACGTTCCATTCGTACGAAGACTCGACAAGTTCGAGTTGTCGAACATTTGCCGAGCGGAGGGGGAGGGGGGTGGGATAGTAATGGAGTTCTACCGTGAAAATGCATAATTAAAATATCCAGGTCACGAGTTACGATAATTTCGAGAGGAGCAGCTGACAGAGTTGAGAAAGCGGTTGGTATTAAGCATCAGAAGATCAGGGTCGTTCAAACGTACTTCGTTTAACAATCCCTACGATGTTTCGTTTACGACGTGCGCGTTTTTAATCGTAGAACATTGCAAAACGAGCCGCATATACATATGTATGCATTTACAGGCGAATTGAATTAAAAATTACCACCCTCTCGTATATCATTCTGCTTGGCAACACACGCCGACAACGTTAGCAATTCAATTTTTCACGTTTCTGAATTTAACGTTAATTAAACTAAACGGAGACGACGAGCACCTCTTAAAATTTCCGCTGTAAAATTCTCGGAAAGCTGAAAATTAACGGTACTACGAAACGCCGGGTTTACGTGCCTTCGCCAACTCAACGAACGAGGCAACGCTCGCTCGTGTACCGATAGTCGAATATCGGTGAAATAATTAAAAGCAGTAACTCTTTATGAGAAGCTCGGTCGCGTAACGTTTTTCCATCGAGCAGAAAGGAAGGGGAGCGGGGTGGGGAGGAGAAAGTTAAACGAGCTTCTACTCTCGTGCAACGTTGAATCCGAAGAATGTACCGGCGCAGAGTGTGAGAAGAAACGTCTAGACAGATAATGCAGCCGAGCGACGACGCGTTAGTGGCGGACTCGCCTACCTCTGCCTGTGTGCACGCACACAGCACGAGGAATACCAGTCTACGTTTTGAAACTGACAACAAGACTGATAAAACTTTATCGTCCATTTGTGAGGGACAGCGCTGTCACGAGTGTGCGAGCCGATCGCGCGGGCAATGGGAACGGCCGCGTCGGTCGAAGAAACGGATAAGAATACCTCCGGGAGATAGGGAAATGTCTTTGTACTCTTAAAGAGATATCGAAAACGAACGTCGCTCAGCCATCCGCACGTAACTTCCCTTCGCCAAAGTTCATTTATTTCGTCGGACGTGAGGCCCACGTGCTCAACTGTGCGCACGCTCGTTAACCTTTCTCGTGCATCTGCGTACCAGATGACGTCGACGAAATTTCGTGGATTCCGCAGTATATTTCCACCTCTCCGCGCTTGGAATTTTAATCCCGGCAATTCTGAAATCGTGAATACCGCGATCTCTCCCTCCCTCTCTTTTGCTTCTCTTTTTTTCTTAATAGAATTCCCATGCACGGTAGACGGGAGAGGGGAAATTGGAGAAGAATTTTGAAAAGCGGAGCACGATAATGCCGGAATAATACCGATAACGTCGTATTACAGCTGCGCGAGATCATCTGTCGTAATCTCGGTTCGCAACAGACGCGGATCAAGCAATGCCCCCGTTGTTTCCCCGTGCCTTTGGAAAAATCTCTCGGTTACGGAGACATCGAATGTCGGGTGACTATACAGGGAAAAGAGACGATGGGGTGCCGTTCCATGGGCCGTGGCGCGTCACTATTTTCCCAAGTGTGCCGTGTCTCTATCGGCAGCTGTCGTCGCATGGCCGCGCGACCTCGTATCTGGGCAAATATTACCAGTGAAGAGATAAGTGACGTTTGAGGCGCGTGTAATCGAATTCTAACACTAATCTAACGATCCAATGACGGAACGTTTGACCGCGCTCGTAACCGGCCTTGGGACCGCCAGTGCTTCCTTCGAATTCAGTTCCCATTTCCTTACAATTATCTCTAGAGTTTGCCATGCGCGCACCTAGCAGAACAAATTTGTACAAGTCCACGCAGACTTCTACGAATTCAATTTTTTCTAATAGGACAGCAGCACGCAACGTTCCACGGGCATTTTACCAGGCAAAATAACGCGGTGACGAGATTATCGCGATTGCGTTGGCAAAATTTGAAATCTTACGTAGAACAGCGAAATATATATATATATACACATGTGTGTGTGTGTGTGTGTTGCAGGCACTTGCAATATTTAATATTCCATTAAATGTAATCGATAGTCAGTCACTTGAATCTTTCAAAAAAATAAATCTTAAGTGCATCTTATTGACCGAGACGCTAGATGAAACATACCCATTCCGCCTACTTTCTTCCTACACGTTTACGCATCTATGAAAAAAAAAACTTGTTCCGACGAACAACCGAGCTCTTTTAAATCGCGCGACTAAAAATTATTCCTCCGAGACCGATGAAAATCCTCTGGCGTGGAACACCATCGAATTATAGCCCGGCATCAAGGGCGCGCACCCTCTCTCGCACCGACCAACTTATTATTCCCGGCAAATGGGCGTTTTCGATAGAGCGAAACGATCTCGATTATCGGTGGAAACGCGCGTGGCGCGGCCGTGTGTTGTGTGTAGGGTGTGTTTCGGTATGGAAAAAATGTGGAGCCGCGTGGGGTGGTTGATAGGAAATGAAGATAAGGCCGGAAGCGAACGACGCGCAAGCCAGAGGAGAGTCGGCGAATAAAAATAAATCAGTCGGGAATTGTGTCCGCTGGAGGTGTGTTTCCGCTCCGAGGACCTAGTCCGCTGGTCATTAATCAAATTCCGGTTAACCCTTTGAGACAACTGTCCGCCGTTTGAAACGTGTCTGACGTTAATTAAAAAATTGTTAATTAATCGGACGGTACCCTCCGTCGCCATTTTTCTACCGATACGTCCGTGAGATCTTGGTAATCTCCTTCGCCGAAGGTATCGCCACGGCGTTGATCCTTCTTTGATGGCCGCGTGTGTACGAGATAATCCTGATTAAGTGTCTGGAGTAAGTATTCCCGAGATAGTTGCGCACATTTAAAGAATCGTCCACTGATTTATGAGATAGTGGTAAACCGCAGATGAGAATCGTTCGTAATTGTCCTTGGCGTTTAGCATTAAATATGACGCTTTTCCCCGTCCCCGCTTTCGCAACGTTTGCAAAAGCTCAGCACTCACTTTGGAATCGAGTGTTTAGTTGCGTTTGAACTTTGTTCGAACGTCGAGAGAAACAGTTGCCAACGAAATACCAATATGCACATATTTGATATTTCGTCGATCGCAACATATAGCGTTGATCGATATCTGAAGATATCGAAATCACTAGTCAGCTCGGATACAGTGGCTGGCACTCGGCGCACTAGCTTTCGAAAATCTGGCGACGCGGCGCGACTCGAAAAGCCACGCAGCGCGGAGGCTTTCGAAAGTTTCGACGGCTGGCGGTCGATAGCGGCGTCGGTTTCTCATGAATATATTCACAAGCGGCGGCTGCCGACCGGCGCGACAAAGATGTTAACTGGTGATTGGGGAAACGCTTTCCTCCTTTAAAGATCGTCTTGTTAGCGCAGGACCGCAGGACCCCACGGCATCCGCCCGTCCAAATCTCCGGTGCTCTCCCTCTCGTGGACTTTAATGTCTTCAGTAACTGGCTGTGAAAGAAATCCGTGTGCAAGAGGCGGCGGGCGTGTGGGTTTCGGCGATGCGTGCGTATACGTGCACGCAGGCGCGCGTGCAGTCCAAACCGGGAGCCGGGTGCCGGGAGACGGGAGACGGGAACCCGGGGGCCGCGATGTCGCCTCGATTTTATGCAAAACGAGAATCAGCTGTACGTACTTACAATGTATACGCGATAAGGAGCGAACGCGGTTGTCGGGCTTTTAAACAGCCTCGTCCACCGGTTCGCCTGGTCCTCGTCGGTCCTTCAGCCGGCATTCTTTCTCTCCTCCGTGGACCGAGCTCGCGCTCCCACCGAGATATAAATTCGCCGGGTAACCGACGCGACGCGTTCCGACAGATGAATAGAGCTAACCGTTGCATCGAACCGATTAAGAATGATTTACCCAACAAGAAAAAAAGAAACCAATATATATATACATAGAGAGAGAGAGAAGAGGGAGAGAGAGAGAGAGAGAGAGAGAGAAAGAGAACAAGAGAGAAATCTTTCACGACAGTGGAGAAGGGATTAATTATCGCGCGTATAATGGAGTTTCTTCGAACGGATCGCGAACCAAGAACAACAACAACGTGATCGAGCTACGCAAATGACGAACGGCGGGAGACGATGGAGGTGGAGGAGCGTTCGATGGCGGAAGGTTGACACAGGGACGACTACCTTCCGTCGTCGTGTCGACGGAACGATGACAACGTCGGCGGGGAGGATTTTAATTAATATATACTTAATTAAGTTTCCGCGTCGGCGGCATTGTAGCTTGGCTACGGAGGGTCGTTATCTATGCCACACAGTACGCGGGTGATTTACTAATAGAAACTACGCGGAATAGTTCGTCTAGTTAAGCCCTTTCGAATACACATTGGTTTATTGTGCGCTGCACCGATGCACCGAGCGTCGCTGTTGCGAAAGCAACATCGTATAGCGCACGCCTGTACGCTGGCTGGCTCTATTAAAACCACCCTCGCCTCTCGACCCTCGCCCCTTCCCCTTGTACTCGATGCGCACATCGCCGAGCACCTCGAAGCGTGTCTGCGCCAACTATCCCGATTCCCCAGATGTATCGATGCTATGCCATCCGTGCACGTCCGTCCGCCACCGACGAGACCGATTTATCGTCGATTATTCTCTAAGAGTCGGCCGAGCCAACGAAAAAGAGTGGTCGCTGGGGCCATCAGGCTCCCCGACGCGGGCGCGTAGCCGCTCGTAACGCACGACCAAACCGATCACCGATGATTACTCTTCGAGTACGGTCCAACTCGATACTCATCATCCGCTCGCACGTTTTCACAGCGACGATATCGAACCGCCGGAATATTCGATACCGAACGAGGTTCGTGTGTCGTTTCGATGACAGCCGAAGGATGACTAGGGCTTCATCCGGTTTAGATTAATAGGCATTATCCTCGAATTTAGATACTCATCTATTGGTTTAGACAATTATTTGCCGGTGAACAATGGCAAATGTCGCCTGATCACTGGCAGTATCGCGTCGGTACCGCGATACTGTTTACTCGTGACAATAATATTGTCGAACGTATTAATTAACAGACAAACAGCGCGGGAATTTTATCGCGCTCGTGGATAGCAAAGAGAGAGAGACAGAGAGACAGAGAGAGAGAGAGAGAGAGAGAGAAAGAGAGAGTAACCGAAGCGTCGTTGAACTATTCACCGGTGAACGTCGGTCGTAACAAAACTGGTTCGTTCGCGGCCGCAGTCGGATGTTCGTTTAAAACGTCGGACAAAGCGTCGTGACGTCGGGAGGGTGGAGGAGAGCGAAGGATTCGGACGAGGCTCGAATTAAAATTCGGTCGAGCGTTCGGCCTCTAGCGCGTGCACGATTCTTTTTAGACTAATTGGAAATTATTGAAACTCGGCATATGGCCTGGAACAGGTCACCGGATGTCAAAGGCCTGGGCTCGGCGAGGAGAGAGAGAGAGAGAGAGAGAGAGAGAGAGAGAGAGAGCGAGAAAGGAAGACCGGGAGCGGCGCGCGTGCGAGGACGAACGGACGACAGACGCGTGCACGACAGCCGCGACGAAATGCCTTTGGCGATCTCGAATTTCGCGTCGATTATTCCAGGGTCGGAGCTTAATAAAAATGCACGATACGCCGGTCGCACAAAGAGGGCTGATTCGGGTGGTGCGCGAACGCGCACTCGCCAGAGAGAGAAAGAGAGAGAGAGAGAGAGAGAGAGAAAGCAAGAGAGAGATAGAGTGGACCGCGTGCACACGTGGATTCTGACATCCTAGGAAACAGAAGCAACCCTCGTTAGCATTTCCTTCGTCAAACCGCCTTTTGTCAGCGTCAACCCTTTCCTCTCTTTGCCTCGATAATCAACGACCAACCGGCTAGTTGCTATTCACTGTTCGTTCGTACGCGGCACGAGTTTTCCCCGAGACGGCAAAGGTCTCGACTCTCTCTCTCTCTCTCTCTCTCTGCTGACTTTCGCCTCGTCCTTCGGGTCGAGGAAGCTCGATCGGCGCGGCTGCCGGCCGCCTTACTGAATCGGCATCGCATAGCGCAAATATTTCACGAAATACCGTTGTAATAACAAACTCGCGTCTGGCTTCACACGTTCCAACGTGAAACGCTGCAGGGGCATTGATCAGTCGACGACGAGAGGACTCGCTCGATGAGACAGGGAAAGAGAGGGAAAGAGTGAGAGAGAGAGAGAGTGAGAGGGGGGGGGTCAGCTACGAGGTGGCACGATGTTTCCAAGTAAGTGACGTTTCGTGTTCCGTCTCGCGGAAGATTTCACCGATGCACAGGACACGATAAATAAAAATATGCATGTTCGTTTGAAGGAACCTCGAGCTGGATAAGTTTCGAAAGAAACGAAAAACGGCCAACAACGCGCGTCTTTCTTCTTAAGGAACGTATCGATCGTGACCGAGGAGTCGATCGATCGGCCAGAGGATCGATAAATCGAAGCAATCTCGCGGTGAAACATCGACAGGGTCAGTAATCGAGCGTCCGTTCCGGCCGCTGGGATACCACGCTTGATAGACGCAATTACCACCTTTTATCGAGAGAAATTTCCCAACGATTAATCGAGTCGATCCATCAGCTTCACGCCTCGCGAAAGATGGAGGAAGTTGCGTGCGACGATTATCTCTCAAAGATTCGAAAGGGACGAGGGATATCTTTCCGAATCGTAACGACAAATCGATACGCAAATCCGTGAGATGCGTCTGGAAAGCAGCAGCGGAGATCCCGGTATAATCACGGCAATAAAACGGTTTGTTTATCTTCAGCGAGTTGTTTGCCAAGGGAGAACGGTAGCTTTACGACGGACGGCATGTAATTTGTCGCATAAAAGCGTTATCAAGTTGGCGGACGATAATTTTCCCACCGAATCGAGATTTACGCCGTGACCCGGCACGCTCACGAATTAATACGAAACTCGCGTATTCCGTCTCGTCCCGGCGGAATTTGTTTGCGCGGAGAAAATGATATGTCGACTCATTAGCGGGCGAGTTTATACGGCCGTGGTGATTAACACGGGCCCGCTAATAGGAACAAATCGTCCTTGGGCCAGCCACCAGTTGGATGAAAGTGCCACGACCGGCTCCGCGTCTTCGCCTCTGACTTAGCACTTATTCCACCTCTAACGTTCGTCCCGTCGACGACTCGTGAATCGGGGACTCGCGGACTCGGGAATCTCGATTAATCGATTAGCGCGAGGTGTCGAACGTGAAACGCGAGGCTCGAACGCGCGTCGACACGTTTCACGGGGCAGCGTTTTTCACACGCGTGTCACGCGCAAAAATCCAGAATGATACTCGTGATCGTGTAGGATAGCCTACAGACACACGTTAACAGCAAGCAGGTTTCTCGCGGAACCTGTCAGCTACAAAATAAAATAAAATCGCGACCGGCGTATGTTTCCCCCTCCACGGTCCTCGATATCGCGCTCAACGATTGATTTTTTTTTTTTCCCCCACAGTGCTTTCTGCATATCTCTTCTTCTTATAAGCGTAAAAGAGTGTCGGTCCATTTGCGTCAACTGAGTTTGAGATATTTTTTTTAAAACTCAGTCTTTTTTACGGAGTAACCGAGACGTCTTGTTGGTCTTCGACGCGCGTGACGCGTGCTGTAAAAAGAAAAAAAAAGAAGAAACGAGATTTTGTGGCGAAATATCCTTAAGTACAACGAAGCAAGATGCGATAAAGGGATTACAACGTACGAATGCAACTGCGTGAAAACAGTCCGACAAAATCGTATCGGGCGTCGATCATTGGGAGCTGATCAAACAACGCGAGCACGAAACACGTACATACGCGTCAAGATAAAGCCGTGTTTCATTGTTTTTAGCGTAAAACGCGTATAATCGATATACGTGCGCACGTGTATGTCGTACGGTGAGGTCGAAGGGGTAGGGGGAGACGTATTACCACGCGGTTCGAACGAGGGCACACTGCTGGAGGAGGTTGCACTCGCTGCGCAACCACTCGCTCTAATAAATATCCCACTCGGAAGATGTTACCGCGTAATAATTGCGCGTAATTGCACGTTATGCCGGAATCTAAGTGGATAGTTTCCAGGATTCGTTATCTTCGGCACGATTACGCACGACGGCGGCGTCGTGCGCACACGTAGATTCGCAATTAACGGAGGGAGGATAATGGACAATCGTGTAAGGCAGTCGCGTCGATAAATATAACGCGGCAAAAAATGTAAAACGTGGTTTCACGCGCAAGTGCACGCGGGGCGGGTACTTTCTTCAACTGCCATTACCGCGTAAGTATAAACCGCAAGGGAGTGCCTCTCTTAATCCGTGAGCCGTTACGGCGTAAGCACACTGGTGTGCGTAGAGAACGTACGTACAGACGCGAAATGAACGTTACACGAAATTAAGAATATTTAATGAAAGAGTAACACGAGCAGCCTGGCGGCGGAACGGATCGCGAGTGATTGCGATAGATCCGGTAAAAACGTGCGGTGAATTCGTAAAAGCGTGCGCGCGATAAAGAGAGAGAGAGAGAAATTCCTGCCTAATTTTTCCTGTCTGGGAATGGCCCGTATGAAAGAACGGTGAAAGTGGGACGCAATAGAAGCGAGGTCCCCGGGTGGTGCAGCAGCTCGCTTGAAAAAAAGAAGACACGACGTTAGGAACTGAGCTAGTTCCACGGTCATTCGTGTCTCAGGCTACCACATCGGACCCCGTTATAAATGCGTTACATCGGGCGTTAGCCGGGCGCCGGTTTGCGAAAAAGAGTCGGGCGTCGCGCGACCCAACGATAATTACAGTGTGTCTTCGGTATTAAATATCTCGGCCGCGCGTGTGTAATTTGCGCGTCGTTGATACACGCCGGGGATTAATTTATGGCCGTGAATTACAGAAAACCGTCCGAGGCGATGCGAGCCTTCGCATTGTGCCCGGTGTGTGTGTGTGTGTGTGTGTGTCTGTCGATTTCTCGTGTGAAATTACATCCTCTCCTTTGCTTCGTTTGAACAATCCTACGTACGATGGTTAGCGCGAATCGTGAAACGCACGGCCAGCGTTCGAGTTCTCCGAAAGAGATGGGGAAAAAAGGAACGAAGAGAGGAGAAAAGGAGCAGAAAAACTGTAGCTGAAAGAAAGAGAACGAAGGAGGCACCTTTATCGCGCTTTCGGCGTTTCTCGCGCCGATTCCGCCGCGTGTAATTTCACGCCGAAATCGCGGAAGTTATGGGAATAGGGCTGGCGATACAAGGCCATAAACGGGATCGGCCACGTTCGGTGGATCGCGGCAGCGTATTTTCTCCGGGGCTGGATCCCATTGAAAAACAAACAGTTAGAGCTAGGTGGTCCCTCATTAAGTTGGCACCACAGCCAGCCCCCTCCCGACTGGTTCCCTTTCGATTCGAGGCGATCTCGGTTGCCCCGTGGGGAGGTTCTCCGAAAGTGCCGTCGGTCCCTCGGCTCCAATATGCGTCGCTCGTGTATGGAGTGTGCGTGTACATGCGTGCGGGTCGCGTTGCTACGTCCGCGTGTATAAACGCGTGTACAAGCGCGCATGGTACAATTGAAGTGTGGTAGTGTTCGTTTCCCCTTCGGCGTTTGCGCTGGCAGTGTGGCGCGCGCTCTGCGACGTCGAGTGAGACGTTACCTACGCGAAATGAATGCATTCGATACGTGTCACAATTACTATGCCGGGGAACGCCTGTTGGTCTGAGAGAGAGAGAGAGAGTGAACGAAACGAGCGACATCAAGCCACGTGGACTAGCTTCACACGCACGTGTTCGCAACGTGTGCACGCACAGTCCGCGTGCGTGTGTTTGCACAACCAATGGAGCGGCTCGCGGCACCATGGATTCCACGGAATTAATCACTGATTTATGTAAAATGTTATTCCCCCGAACGAGACGGATAAATAAACGAGCATCCTCGAAGCGCGTAAATAGACGACGTACCTGAACCAATTTGTCACGCGGGATCGTCGGACACGCCGCAACTTCGTCCAACGACGCGACCGATCCTGCAAGCTGTGCTCTCTGTTAGCGCAGCAGTGGTTTTTGGAGTAAACGTCCAGAGGCACGAGTTCCCGTACGTCAGTCGGATAGTCTCGATTCTCGCAAAACGAGGCCAATTCCGCTCGAGCGGAAGATCATCCCGGAAAGTAGCGTTGTGTACGCACGTCCGACAAGGAAAACGGCCGATAATAGGATTACGCAAAGAGAATGGATTACTGAAATCCCTCGAATGCAAAACCTTACGATAATCTAGCACGATGTT
Source organism: Frieseomelitta varia (assembly GCF_011392965.1). Lineage (NCBI taxonomy): Eukaryota > Metazoa > Arthropoda > Insecta > Hymenoptera > Apidae > Frieseomelitta > Frieseomelitta varia. The sequence goes on from NW_025110353.1 coordinate 355,870, forward strand.
CGCGTATATCTTGGACACACACCGACGAACAACATACGTACGCGTATATACTCGCAAGGACGTGTCTCGTTATCAGCCACCACCATCGTCGTCGTTCGCCTCTTCCTCGCTCGTTCTTCAAGCGCTCGCTTCGGCGAATTGTATCATGCCGGAATAAACGTAACGAACGACCCGAACGCTCCTTTTTCCTCCACCTGTTGTACGACGAGCATTGACGCGCTCCTCGCGCGAACTGCGCGCCGCGTGTACACGTTCCACGCGAGCGAATAATCTTTCCACCGGTGTGTGCAGGTAATGCGGGCATTTAACGCAAATGGGGGGACGGTACAGCACCGTCGTCCTGTCCTGGCTGGTGGGATTATAACGAAAGAAATAGTGGGATTAAGGGGGGACGCGTTTAAATGAACCATAGATATTGCCGACGCGGCGCAGCGAACGAGTTTCGAGATTCGATCTCGCCGCGGCTGTGTGTGTACACACTCGCGCGGATACGTGGGACGCACTGCCGTACAGTCGTACGTATAAATAGGTGCGAGGCTGATACAACGTTAATGACCGGCTGGTTTTCTGTTGCAGACACCCGTCGACGACTACTCGGGACTAGCCGGACGCACCGTGGAAAAATTGCGTGAGTACAGCGTACCAAGTACAACGGCCGTACGGCCGATCGACTGATATTTAACTGATATCACTGCCGTTAGATGGTATCGTATCAGGACACTTCCATCGTTTTTCGCCGTGTCAACGCGTATCCGCGCAGAGTTCCGCGCTGGGACGCGCGAGCTCGTCCCGCCGGTTGCTGAAACGCCACGGCCCAACCAACGCCGATCCGATCGTGCCCGCGCGGACAAAGAGAATTCTTTCCCACGAGAGCAGGTGCTGCTACAGTTGCTCGCAGCTTGTTACGGAAACGCGCCGTAAATGAAGTTATTACGCGTCGTGGCCTCGACGCGCAATGCTTAGAGAACGCTCGAGACACGTACCTACCCGTACGTAATTAAGCCGATTCTAGATTCCTGCGTAATCTGTTTACCGGTGAGTCTGCGAGTGGCCGCAACTCGCGATAACCTTCGACGAAGTTTCTCTCTTCGTATTGGTAAACGTGTTTCTTAGTGTGTCTCTGTTTTTTGTGTTTTTGCTGGTTTTTGCTGGTTACGCGAGCAAATCTCTTTAGTCCCGTCGCTCTAGCAAGTGGCGTAAAGCAACCTCGACTTTTCGTATTACGGTCGCACAAATAAGACCACAACACTCGCTGTTACAACGACTCTGCTCGTTGAAGAACGTACGCGGTATTTATCCATTTAGGCCGTAGGAAACAACTGCTAAACAATGTATAACCGGCGAGGTATAGTTCGAGCCGGCGGAATCGCGCGAGGTTTAATTCCCTCTGGCCAGGTGTTCGATCGTATCGGTCAACAAACGTTGACGCGCAACGCGCGTAAAATACATCGGCCGGGAAAGTCGTACGATCCCTGTGTCCACGTGTCTCAACTTGGAAACTTTGCGCTCTTACGTGGTACGTCGTCGTTTCCTTCGCGTTCGTTGCGAACGATCGCCGGGGACACCGTGCCGAGCGGAGTGGACTCTAACCCCGGAGCAACGCGGCGGCTTATTCACGCTCGTAATTCGCCGAATCGGTCGACACGTGTCGCGAAATTCTTGCATCTCGCGCGATACGAGCTTCCATAAAATCAACGAGGCCGTGAAATGACGTCAGACACGCGGAACGAATTCGAATGATGCTCGCTGGTGTGACACGGACGTGCGCGAGTCGGGCTAATTACTCGAAACGAGCGTGGAACGCCATGGAAAACAGCGACCGAGACTTTCGACTCGTCAATTTAGTTTAGTTTAAAATTTAAACAGACCTCGGCACGGGGTGGTTTTCTCCAAATTTCTTCGTCACGTTTATGTGATTTAGCTCTCGTACGTAGGATATCGAGTTTACCTTTTCGGAGCAGAAACGATTCGTCGCGTCTATCGGCCAGAGGGGCCCGTTCGAAATTTCTCGGTTTTTACGCGGCGGAACGATCCGTGAAACGGTCATCAATAGCCGATGTTGGTTCACGCAGGTTAACAGAAAACTCACCTCGACAATGGACCGTCATCTACTCGCCCCACCCTACTCCGTCGATGGTATATATCCCCGAAATCTCGTTCCAGGCAGCTGCTCCGACGCCACGGAGGCCAGACAGTGACGATTGTCGTAGGTTCGTGAGGTGTGAAAGCGTGCGTCGTCTGGAAACTCGTCGCGAGCGTGGAGTTTGCGTGGGACACGAAGCGAGATGCTCCCAGGTATTCGAAGCCAGCCAAGCGAGTCGCGTTTCACCTACGAACACGTGCAAGTTTTCGTCGCGCAGGAAGTTCTCGGCGACTCGACGATAGCATTGATCAACCGTTTCCAGCGAACGGAGCCTCGTATCTGGCCTCGTTGCGAGCGCGTTTCGATTTCGCAAACCGGGTAGAGAGTGGAAAATTCTAATAGCCGCGCGATTTTACGGCAACGAGTCGAGTTGCCATCGGTTTGTCCTTAGATCGAGCGTGAAACGTGCCGAGGAGTTCATGCACCATTGGTATTCTCGCCGTTGTATCATTCGCCGAGTCGTTGGTAATCATTCGCGTGGATCATTTACGTAAGCCCGAACATGACGGCATTTGCATTACACAATTGTCCGTACGGAAAGAATTAGCTTTCCAACGCCCGATGCTCGATGCAACGTATCGCTCTGTATCTAATGACAAATTCAGCGTCGATAGTAGGGGAAAAACGATCGTCGGGAATCTAAAAGATCGGACAAGCAGCTGTTGTTACCTTTCACCTCGATTCATCCCCTTTCGAATTACTTCGTACACCTCTTTTGCGTTCTTCGCACGATGCGACTGCGAAATATATCAATTTCAACCGGTTGAAATCGTCGGAATCGATCAACGCTGGCAAATTCTACGACACTCTAGCTGGCGTGGCTAGAGATGCCTAGCACGCTGGATTAAAAGCGTCATCGTCGGCCAGTGTCAGGGTACAACTGCGATCCTGTAAACGACCCATCGGAGAATACGTTCCCTTTTAACATCCATGGACTTTTGGGATTAACGGGGGAAAGGTTCGTGGAGGGAGAGCGCGCGCGCGTGTGTCTCTTTTGTGAAATCGTTCGCACTCTCGGGAAGCCAGCGACACCGGCAACAACAGACGCCCAAAGGGATGCGAGGAGAAAAGCTGCAGCGGGCATCGGGGAAGGTGGTTGGTCGTACATACTCGTGGAAGATGGCGATCTCGGTTGTTTATGCGATACCTCGCAGATAGGGTTGCTCTTTTGTCCAGGGGCGGTTTTCACCGTTCGCGAGAAATACGGATGAATAAATTTCGGCGACATGACGTATTTCGCGAACTAGGTTCGTGTTCTACACGCTATGGTTACGTGGCCGGCGCGGTTCCGCGAACGCTTTACTAGCGGCGCTCTCCTCCTCGGACGCTTCGGGAGACTTAACCCGGATCAGCGCTCAGGTGATAAGTGACGAAGAAACCGGCGGGGGATTTGCGATAATCGCCAGGCGTTATTGTTTAGCGCGTCGTCGCGTCGTCGCGCGTCATTCCACGCGGAAAAGTCGATAGGATGAAATCGCGTCGCATCGTCGTCGACGACGACGTTTAACCGGCTCCTTTAATCGTCCCCGTGCTTAAGCGTTTCGACGCTTGCTCGAAGATGCTTGCGGAAATATTATTTTTCGATTAGATTAAACGACTCGCAGCTTAACGTCTCGATATCGGCACGATGGGAAGAAGAATACAGCAGCCGAGAGAGAGAGAGTGGCTTGAATTATTTCCCCCGTTTCATCCGTCACTCGTATCGCGATAAACAGCTCGTTGCAAATTAAAATGGGAATTAAAACGGTTTCAGCTACGAAGCATCCGTCTGACGAATTGACGGACGACAGACAGGCAAATCACTCGATGCCGGATTTCTCGATGACTCTACGTCGAGAACGAATTGAATTTATCTCGATCGTCCGAGAAGAGAATCGATCGCATCGGCGGAACGCTATCGGATGTTGTCGTCTGATCACATTCTCCGTAGTTTAAAAATTTTCTCCGTCGACTATAGACTCTTCCTATCTTTCTCTCTCTCTCTCACACACACACACACACACACACACACACACGCGAAGAGAGGAACGATTAGAACACCCTTTGGATCTTACCACCTAACGGTTCACCTTTCTCGGCCGCGCACACCACGCTAGGATCAGCGGCGACGCACGCACGGTCGTGCGGCAGACGGAGAAGCAGCGACGAGCGAGAGGCAAAACGAGAAGATATCTACCAAGCGAGCGCATCTCCTCCGGTCGCCGAGTGCCTCCACCTTGAGAGTTCAGTGACGAGGGCAAGCGGAGAGAGCGTGAACGAGAGAGAAACGGTGAGGGTGAGAAAGAGAAAGAGAGAGAGAGAGAGAGAGAGAGAGAGAGAGAGAGAGAGAGAGAGAGAGAGAGAGAGAGAGAGAGAGAGA
>NW_025110353.1:360571-523013 GCF_011392965.1 Frieseomelitta varia
GAGAGAGAGAGAGAGAGAGAGAGAGAGAGAGAGAGAGAGAGAGAGAGAGAGAGAGTGCTTCGGAAACCGTCAGGGCACGGGGGAGGGAAAGCAGCGGAGAGGATAGGGAGGGAAGGATAAATGGGTGAGAGCAGGAGGTATGGAAAGAGAGTGTGAGAGAGAGAGAGAGAGAGAGAGAGTGAGAGAGTGAACGGGTGAACCAGGCGGAAGGGAGGGAATGGTCGGGTTCGGGAGCGAAAAGGAAGGAAGGAAGGAAGGTTGTCAGAGGGGCGAGCGGTGGCTAGAAGCGAGCTGGTTGCCGTGGATGGCGAACCGAGGTGATGGGGTGGATGACTAGGCGCGAGAGGGGAATCACTCGGCTCTCGGTGCGGTGGGGATGCGCGGCGAGCGTCGGTGGTGGGGGGCGACGCTCTCTCGTCCCCCGAGCTCGGTTAGTTTCTCCGTCGACGCCGCTGGAAGCGGATCGAGCGTGTCGTTGTTCTTCCTCGTGGATGATCACCTCGCGGCCAGCCGTTCGGAGTGCCTGCTGCTTCGTGTCTGCACCCTCGAGACTCGTGGTGACTTTTTCGTCGTGTACACACGCTCGCGGTTGCGGGTTCGAAACGCGTGTCGAGAACGATCGTCGCTGCTCGTCATGGAGACTCGTGAAAAGCGTGACAAACGGTTTGGATAGTGCGCGACGATCGGAGCAGCACTAGCAGTAGCAGCAGTAGCAGTCAACGGTGGTGGAGAGATTGAAGTTTGCTCCGCACAGTGGAGCGGACCGACCTACCCCTGCGGTTTTTACCTGCGTTTCACAACGGTGAAACGGTTCGACGTACAGTGCGCGCAGAAAGGAGGTTGCTCCGTGAAAAATCGTTGCGTTTGTTGTCGTGTGTACACTGGGTGAAGGAAAGTTGACGAGCAACCCTGTTGCTCGTTTCTTACGGTGCGTACCTTCGTGCGTTGTAATCGTGCCTGGGAGCGAGCAGTGAGAACTAGCTACAGTGAGGAATGTATTAATTCGTCAGGGAGATTCGAGAGACGCGAGAGCTGTTCTCCTATTTTACCGGTGTGCAATCGACGAACAGAGAGAAAGAGAGAAAGCTTCCAAGGATCGGTTGTTCGTCCCGCGTAGTTGGTGAAAGAAGCGAACGCCGAGCCGTCGGACGCCTGATCGTGCTCCGATCGGTTCATCGATCTCGCGGAAGTACGGCTCGATTCGCCGCGATCAAGGAGGATCGTGCTTCTTTCTCGTGATTCGCCGCCGTGGATTTTCCTCGCTCTAACTTGGCCCGGGTGGATAGCCAAGGAACCGGAGTGTTTCTCATGTGTCAGTGACAGTTGTGTGTGTTCCGGTAAAAATTTCTCGTGCGATGTACCCAGACCACCACGCCGTCTTCGTCTTCCATCTTGTAAGTACATACGAGTCGTATTTCATCGGTGCGCGATCGAAATCGGGGGGAAAATCTCTAGACGTTCCCGCGCTTTTCCAACGCGGGGCAAATCGAACGACGTGGCTTCCTTCTAGCGTTCTGCTCGCGTTGCTCGAGAGAAAAGGAGAAAGCAGAGTGCTTCGGAGATGAAGATGAGCGCTCGTGGCAGCGTGCACACGGTGCCTTCTGTCGTAGTGCGAGCAAAGATCACGAGAAGCGACGGCACCGGCTGACTTTGACACGTCCCGCGGGAAGACCTCGCATTAGGTCTCGTTTTACGAGCCAATGCTCAAAGCTTTGCAAACGGTTGTGCTTAGACCGTAGTAACCACAAACGCGCGTTGTGTGTACACGTGATCCATGAATTCTACGCGCGTACAGTTTGGCCCCTGGTGCATGTATTTTGAAGCACGGTCGACCAGGCTTGACCTCGAAAAGGATACTCGGCTGTGCCGCTGCAAACTGAGTGTCACCTTGAAAGCGTTTCAAAGATTCACACAGAGGGACCTGGAGGCATTGTTACCTGGCGGTGTTCGTTTCGAATCACGTTGAAAACCAACCGCCCGGCTGGGACTGGGAATTCAATTCCCGTTCGTTAGATCGACGTCGTTCGCGTTCCCGTTGAATCGCGCGTTCGTGATTCATTCGCGAGCCAAGTGTCCTTCCGATATTTCCCTATTGATGTTTCGTACGAAAGCAACACATCCACCGACGTACTGCGTATTACACGTATTACGCGCGAGGTCTTGATTTTGCTCGGGGAAAATTCGTGAAATTTCGCGGCGCGAGCGCTGAAGGCTACGTGGCTCTGGATGCTCCTCTGGGAGAATAAGTTACGACCGGCCGTAAGAAACTTCGGATAGAAGTTGCTGGAAATTTAGGTGACGCCAGTGATCGAAGGCCTCTTGAGAGGAGAGCCGCGTGTGATTCATTTATATCAATAATAGAGCACGTAGACCGATTACAGTGCGGCGTTCCCGCGGCACTTTGTCACTCTTTTCCGGGTCAATTTATCACGGATCGCGCATTCCGCGATTATCTATCGAGCAAAACATCGGCTCCGAGACGATGACACTCGGAGCGTGATGATAACGCACGTTCGCGCGCGATTCGCCCGATAACGGCCCGATTGAAGTGACGTCCGCGATACACGTTCGACCTTCGGTGACAGTTGCCGTCGGAATTCCGCGGTTCTTGCGCCCTCGTCCGGTCGCCTTCGCAAACCGGTGAGCCACCGGTGTTTCATCCGTTCGCGGAAAAACCGTGCTCCGTTAATCCGTTCTCCCACGAGACAGAGAGGCCCGTGTGGCGGCGCGCGCTCCACTCGCCGAGGCAGCTTTTTTGCTCCCGAAGGTCACGACGCACGTCGCTTTTTTTTTCGGGCGTCTGCCATCCAACGCTCTGTGCACAGACAGACACGCTTCGTGTATCGGAATATCGGAAAATCGCGTTGCCCGAAAACTCTGACCAATACGCAAATAGAAACACGACGATCCATCGTGGCCGAGCGGTTCGCGGCGCAGCGAGCGATACCAATGTTTCTCCAAGATTTTCCTGTTTGCCCGGTCAATTAACTCCGGGCCGTGTTTCGGCTCGTTTTACACGGAACGCTCGCCGTCACGATCAGCTAATTAAACTTGCGACCGTTTGTTCTTACCGAATGTTTCGCGATCCCCCCCCTCCTCCCCCCGTTCGTATCTATCTTTTGTGATTCTTTCGGTAAAAAAAAAAAAATCCCGTTTTCACTCCGTGAAACGCAGCAAATTACGCAACAAAGTAATGTGAAAATTATTCGCCTCGGCTCTTGTTTTTTTTTTTTTTATTTTCCTGATTTTCCACGCGTTGTTGCGCGCGGCACGCGTTGCGTCGCCCTGTCCGGACGGTTTTTGAAACGCTGGGCCGTCACCGACACTGGCTTACCGCTTAATTTATACCCCGATTCATTCTCGATTCCGCTTTTTACACCTCCGCGCAGAATCCTTATGAAACATGCAGAGGACATCCCGATGAAAAAGTTGAGGAACGGGTGCAGGTGGCGAAGATGTACGAGGAAACAGGAAATACCTGAACCGTTTTCGGTTGATCGTATTTCTCGGCGGCCGCCTTCGCCTTCGTCCTCGCCTCCCTTCGCTGCTCGCCTCGCCGCTCGGTGTATTTACCTTGCCGTGAGTGGAAACCGGGCTGGTTTTAATATCGCTCGTCCATTGACTCGTGACGTTTAGCTTCGGATCCGCGTGCATCTCCAGTAAACGTTCCAGTTTCGAGCGAGAAGATTTCGTTTGTCCGTAGAATCCGAGGATTGATCGGGCAATTTTACTGGCTTCCAACTTCCATCAGTGATCGCGATATCGAAAATTCTCTACGTTGCATGGCCAACAATTTCGAGAATCCTGTCACGCGATAAGGGATTCACGTGGATTTATCTCGAGATTCAGAACGCTCATTTATCACTCAGTAATCGACCGAAGGATCGTTCGTTCCAAACGTTTGAAACGCGCGTTACGTAATATCCTTTCTCCTTGAATGATTTTCAAATTTTCACCTTTCGAACGATCAACGCGGCGCAGGTGCGCAAATTCATCGCGTCGTGATTGCGAATGGAAGGAACAATTAGGATCGAGTCACGTCGTTGCCGATAGTTCCTTTTCGCGTACCGTTAGAACCCGGCGAGCAAACCGATTTCCAAAGCGGACACGAGCGCCGGTGGCATCGCTCGATTATCCCCGTTGCTCAATCGAAAACCGTAGATCAAGCCGGCCGTTGCGATATTCACGGTTGGGAGTTTGACGTCCGACGAAAATAACACGTTTCGCGCGTTTCCTTCGAAAGTTTCGCTGAACGTAACGTAACGTGTCGACGAGCATTTTCGCGCATTTGTTCGTCTCTCTCTCTCTCTCTCTCTCTCTCTCTCTCTCTCTCTCTCTCTCTCTCTGTCTGTCTCTCTCTTGTAGCGTGTACGTACGTGTACAGGTGCACGTGTGTGCACGGCGACGTGGCATCGACGTGGCGCGCGCATCGTAATGTTAAATCGCGGCCGTCTTGGTGTGCACCGAGTGTGTATCGTGCCGAACGCGGCGCGTACCGTGCCGATAAACTTAGTAATGGCAGAAAAATTGCCGCGATTAAGGTTGAAAACACATCCAGCAACCGCCATTTTCTCACAACACCTGCGAATTACGCGTAATTGCCGTTCCTTCGTCCCGTTCCATCTCTACCGGCGAGATCCGTTCCTGGGAACCCGAGGGCAGTTCATTGTCTAACGTCGCGTACGCGGCGTCCGTGTCACGGAACAGAGAGAGAAAGAGAGAGATGGCAGGTACGGGGGATAATCGTCATGTCGAATCGAAAATTAACGTTAAATCGTGGCCCCCACGGTTCGTTGATCCTTCGACGGAGTCGGATCGTGCGGAGCCGCGAAGAAAAACACGCTCGCTTCGGAACATCCGTTCGCCGGGCGTTCGGATCATCCGTGTCGAATCACGGAACTGTTAAATTTCCGCGGGACAAAATTACAGACGACCATTGTCGACGTTCGAGATCGAGTACCCGGGTATCGCGATTTTATTCTTCCCGATTCGACACGGGAAATCTTCAAAGTGTCGCGCGTTATGTGTGGTGCCAGTTATTACCAGTTTCCCGTGGCGGTTACTTTGGCGTGGCGCTTGGAATTGTAGTAACGATCGCTGAAAGGAGAAAAAGGGGAAACAAAATCCACGACGTTGAACGCGAACGATAGTCGAAGTGCCATATTGGGTAGGAGCAATATTTGGTTTTCTCCGGCACTTTACGTGGAATTTACCGCTTTAAACGCGGATCGAACGCGAGACGCCTGGGATTATTAGCGACGCCGCGTTATCGGCGTTTCTGACGCGAGAACTCTGGGGCGCTGGTACTCGCGGGCGTCGGCACGGCGTGTTTCGATAGGCGATGAGCGGCGGAGCTAGGAATATACGTAACGGTGTCGGAGCCGTTGGCGGTTTCGCGATATCGATTGTTTTCACGGGCCCCGTGCCGTGCTTCGGAATAGTTGGCGAGCACGAGTGCGGAAAATGCGTAACATTATCCTACTCGGGCATGCATGCTTCTAAGTGGCAGGTTCGAGTTGCAATTCTCTTCTCCCTCTCTCGCTCTTTCACCCTGTTGGAGATTCGGGGCGCGCACGTAGCGTCGTCGGCTGGCATTTCGCGATCGGATCGCCCTCTTTCGCAAAACTACTTTCCCCAAAGATCAACTATATTCGTAATCGATGAACGTTCGTATCTCGATAATTTTAATCCTCAGTGAAGAAAGGGTCAGTGGTGTCTCTGTCGATTTCCAAAGATTGACCGTTGTCGGTTGATTCTAGAGTCGCGCAGTCAAAGTCTTCGTTTTTCTTGCTCTCAGTGATTTTCGTTCAGATTTCAATAGCTTGAAAAATTCGACTCGATCAATTACGCGGAAAATCGTGTGAAAATTCCCTAGTTTCCGATAAACAGCTTGTCGACTTACTCCGTATTAATCTCTGTTTCATATCAGATCATTCAAAAGACAGTCGCCTGTAAGAAGAAGGTTGACGGCGATTGAAACTGTTAGCGACGACGATTTGGAGCGTAGCGTGCACAATGGTTTTACGCGCGTGCACGCACACACGTTCGCGGGTACGCGTCACACGCAGCGCGTACACGAGTGGCCTCTTATCGGGTGGAAGAACGCGCGTAGCCGCGTATGTAGGAGGCGTGTTTGCCAAGTTATGGTGTCCACGAGCTTTTATGAGCTGGCTCTTTGCGTGTACTACCTCGGGTGTGCGTAAACGGACGCGAGCACTTTGTGGCGCGTGTAAACGCACACGCACAAGTACGCACGTACGCACGTATACGCGTACGCGCGATACTTTGCGAACGCGCGAAACAGGGACTCGATCGGGACTAAAGCCGCGGCAAATAACTACATGTGTTCAATTAGACACGCGAAACTGCTTCTCGATAGCCGCGGGAGACTCGAGAGAACCGCGGGAACGTCCGACGACCTCGAGATTTCGTCTCGTAATTAGACGGCGCGAACGATCGGCTGCGCAATTTTCTTGTTTTGCAATCGCCTCCTCGAGGGACCTCTGTCTCCTTTTCTGGTGCGCGGGAATATTCCGTCAGCAACCGCTTGGTAACAAATGGCCTGCGCCATTTCGGTTCGTCGGAGATCTAGCTGATACATTAGAAAGAAGTTTCGCTGCTGCGAGCGTGCTTTTTATCGCAGACTATCGGTACACGGTCTTAACGAGCGTGCTTAGGTGTTTCGACCCTTGATCGAGTAGAGTGCAAATAAAATATACTCGTATGCAACTGGTACAGCTCAAACTCTATCTGTTCGTAGATCAAAGGGTAGAGGTTGTTCGTAGATCAAAGGGTAGAGGTTGTACGTATATTCAGTGATCGAATATGAAACATGCGTTGCGAAATAGTTGAGAAGAAAAAGAAAAAGAGATAACGGATGGTGTCGCTTAAATTCAAAATTAAATAGTTCACTTATGCACTTGCCCCGTCGCCAGAGTCTATTTCTTCATCCATGTATTTCCGAGATTTCACTCGGTACAGGCAGCCTGCTGTCCCATGGTTGCGCGCCAGACTTCATTCCCTTAAAAGCATGTCCCTTCTGTTTGGTGCGAGGGGCGTGAGGCGGAGGACGAGACCGCGGTGCCGGCTTTTCGTAAGCGTAATTTGCGCGCAATTATCGCGGATAGCGATACAGCTAGCTGCGATGAACCATTTATGTGATTAATAGAGGCCGGTAGTTCGCGAGCCTACGGCTCTGTTCTTCTCCTTGGGTCGACGCCGCGCCGCGCTTCGCCGGTCGGCGTGTCTACCTGCGAGCGCGTGCACGTACACGTACATCTACGTGTATGCATGTACGAGAAGGCTCTCGCTCGAGGTATGCTATTATCATAATTGCCGCCAATAACGGCCCGTGATTGGCGCACTTCACGCTTACCTAGTGCTCTTTTTCGAAAGTTTTGCATCCTTTGGCCGCGCTGCCCTTCTCTCTGTGGCCCCTTCCACTTGGCTCCCGCTCTTCCCCTTGCTGCTCACCCCTTTTTTTCTCGTCTACCTGTGCCAGCCTCTCTCTCTCTCTCTCTCTCTCTTTCTTTCTCTCTCTTTTCCTCCCTCTTTTTCTTCTTCTCGATTCCCGGTACTTCTTCTCGCACCAGCATCTACACAGCGGAGCCTTGAACGGCGTTTCGATTCGCATCTGCTTGCGTTGCGATCTTTGATTCGAAATTCATCTGTGAGAGATAAGAGTAACAGTCGACAGACAGACGCACGAATCGCCAAGAATCGTGGGGGAATTTGTTCCTGAATTTTCACTTCTTCTCTTCACTTGTCTACGGTGGCCGCTCGCGTTCTTCCAGGATACGATCCTTACGTCTCTTTCTTCCTCTCGTACGTCGCTGCTCTTTCTTCCCGAGCGACTAGGCAGACCAGGCTAAACCGACCAGCCGAAAAATATTACTTTCGATGTTGCGGGGAAGCGTTTCTCGAAGCGTAAACCCCGAGTTTCCACTCGTTTTCTCACTGCGGAACGACCCGTCGATTTGACTAGTCTCGTACTTCTCGTACGACTCGCCGTCTCTCCTCTCTTTCCTTGCAACCTGTCTGCCGCTCTCGCGTCTCGTTTCTTCGTCCCATCCCATGGGAGGAGCGGGACATGGTGAAAGAGACAGGCGAGACTCTTACAGGCTGCAGCGAGAGATCTCGTTCTTGAGAATGGTGCGCCGTTGTAGAACGGCGACGATGACAACGACAACGACAACGGCAACGACAACGACAACGACAATGACGACGGGGGAGGACCGCATCAAGTTGTGCGTTTTTCTCGCCAGCGTGCCGGCTAGCACGGAGTTTATTTAAATTTCAATGTACGTTGCGTCGCGAGCGTAATCGCCGCGCATCTCCGGCCAGCTGCGACGTTATTACCGCGTGACCCGGAGGAATGGGCCGATCCCGGGGGCGAAACGGTGGCAATCGCCGCTTGTAAACTCGCCGCTCGCCGCTTCCTTCTCACGAAACGCAGCCTCCGCAGTTCCGGCCGTTCTCCTTTAAATTGCATTCTGCGGTCGATTGATACCACCGTGTAAAAATACAAATATTTGACGATTCGAATCGAATTGGATTATCAAGCTCTTCGACGTACTACACGGGTGACTTGTAATTATTTTCGCAAATATTAGCACGGTGGAAAACTTGCGCGATTATTTAACCGCGCCACACCGCGGTTTTATTTATCCGCTCGCGCGGTATGTTTGTTTAGTTGCATTCTCATTTTTTTTCTCTCAATTCATTGTACGTACGTACGTGCACCGTTCTTTTTCTCAGAGTCTAAAGTTTCCATCGAACGACGTTTGAAAATAGATTTAGCCGTCTGCATGGTTAGAATCAAGTTTAACACGACTAGCGTCCGATTTATCGATCGGCAGAGAGCTAACGCGAACTAACAATCGCTCCGCCACGAGAGACACGGCCACAAATCGCGTTGAAAATCGCGCGCGTAAGCCGCTGAAATAGTCAAGGCCGTTTCGAGTCGCGTCCTCGATCGCTCAACGGTACGTTTTCTCTGGCCGGTATAATAATCACGGATGACGCGCTACCGCAGAAAACACGTCGGGGACGTTGGTGTCCGATGTGTCAGCGAGACGCGCGTCAAAGGTTTTAATCTGGTTGTATCAGATCGTTGGCTTTTTGCGCTCTCGCACGCCAGCCCAGACCGGCCTGACCGCGTGCAACTGACATTTTGTAAAATCAACCTCTCTCTCGTTTGCGAAATCGCGTCACCAGACGCAACAACGAACGAAAAAAATGAGATTCACGAGCAATCTCTCTCTCTCCCTTTCACTCTTTCGGATGAAAACGCAGGCGCTCGTAGGCAGTCGGTTCGCCGCGACGCGTTTCGTCGTCGAACGTGTATCCACGTGCTCGTTTCGCCCGAGACGTAATTTATGCGCGATTACCGTCCGCTTTGAACGAGGTTGTTCCTCTCCTTTTTCCTTCGTTATTGAAAAGTATTTCTCTCGCTACGTTATTCTCTCGCCGCCGCAATTTATAAGCTGTTTATTTACCGATATTTACATATCGTCGGCCGGCTTGGAGCTTGCGTGTGATTTTTCTGATCCGTTGAATAGGTGGTGAATGGATTTAGGAAAAACAACCTCGTCGCCTCGAGGCTGCTTTTATGCCTGTGTTAAATAGTATATTTGCCGGGTGATTCGTTTCTTGAATTGCGCTGTATAAACAGTGTGTGTACATCTGTCTCGTGGTAGGTTGATGGACTTGCAAATGAGGAGATAACTCTAGCATCGAAACGAACGGAGAGGTATGGCTTTCACGTTAAAATTCGAAGTATTTATTATTACAAGTATATCGGTAGGCTCGTACGAAAGATGAAATCGTACGAGGTGTAAAGTATGGAAGAACGATGACATCATTTCTTAAATTTACCTTAGAACCCAAGCGTTACTCGTGTCGTTTTATTGAAACGAATGAATTTCTAGACTAGTCATGTACATTCTTACGTATACTCCTAATTTTTAGTTCGTTGGTTAAAGTTATTGCGGCAACTCTCTCGATCGATCGAAGAATCGGAATTCCACAAATTTTTCGTTCTACAAAAATTTTCTCTTCCGTATGTAACGTTCGCCGAGTTTCCGTGTTGCGCACAATACGCACGCCCAACACGTACGAGTCACTCTCCGAGGCAATATTTTCTCGGAAGGCAATGGCGATAGAAAGTTGGACGCGAATTTAGACGGTTCCTGAGAGCAAGAGAAGAAATTCGCCCTGGCTCTCGACAGGGCCGTGAAACACCTTAGAAGTGAGAGTCACGCATTGACAGTTTGGTAATGGAGCCCCGGCTCGCTACCAGATTCAACGGGGACGCCTGGTATAGACGTATCTCGTTGGTCGATATTACCTTTTGGCGACCTGAAAACGAACCGTGCTACGTCTCTCTCTCTCTCTCTCGTTGCGTCAAAAGAGTGTGCGAACACGTAGCCGACCGGTGCAAGTGCATGTGTGCACCATACAGTCGTTTGTCAGTGTGTATCAAGGGAGACAGGGAGAAAGAGAGAGAGAGAGAGAAAGAGAGATTTGGTACATACGTATGTATCGCGCGAGCGTGTGCACGCCATAGATGCGCTGGAAAACGCGGTGGAGAACCTGTGCAACCACCTACATTCACGTCGAAACCCACTTTGCCACGCGGCGACAGACACACGATAAAGGGGAAACAGCTAAATGCCTTGTCAGCAATGGTGTGTGGCCGCGCCAATGGCGTCCGACAGGGTCGCTACAATCAATATACGGTGTAACTATCGCGACCGTGCCGACGTTTCGTTCCACTTCCTCAAAATTTTCCGCCATTCGCCGATTCGACCGTTGGGGCTCCTCTGCTGCCCGGTCGAATCGGTGGAAAGTGGCGGTTTCGCCGGCCGGCGAGATTCTTCGGTGAAAAATCGCGTTCACGCTGAACACGCTGGCGCGAGCTGATTGACGCGAGCGTGAACGCCAAGCGGCAGCCAAGCGTTCAATTTATATTCCAGCGAGTGTGTCAGGCAAGTTGGTTTAGCAGAGCGGATTCCTTTCTTTTTTTTTCTTTTTTTTTTTTCATTTTCCTTCGGTGATCGACGAGCGCCGAGGAGAAATGATATCCAAAACGGTTTTCGTTTAATTTTTCGCTCAAACAAGTATCAGCCCCCGGATCTGAAATAGCTTTTCCACGATTCGATCTCTATCTTGCTCTATTTCCTTTTTTCCTCTTTCCTTTCCTTTTTCATGCCTCGCATCCCACCGGCCAATTAATTACCGCGATATTTCCGATATCAATAAAACGAGGGACGCTTCTTTGACGATCGTTTCTTCATCGCGAGCATCGGCTGCCCGTCGTAAGCTCGCTCTTTTTCATCCGTTTCGACGAGAATCGCGACGTCGCGTCGACTTATCTCGGCGCACACGCGACGACAGAAGACGGTTGGTTTTTTCCTTCGCCGGTTGCTTCCTCTTTCCTCGAGCCGAGGAAAAAGCATTTTCGAGTGGCGACGAGAGCGATGAAAATAACCCTGGAAAAGAGCTCTCTCCCTCTCTCTCTCTCTCTCTATCTATCTATCTATCTATCTACGAACGCGGGAAAAAAGTGTCCTCGTAGCGTAGTCTCGATGCAACGTGCTCTCGCTGAATGGCATTTAAATTAAGCTGCCCCTAGCTGCCGCCGTTGATTTATCGCGATGTTGCCCTCTCTTCTTCTTCTTCCTCTTTTTTTCTCTCTGCCCGTCGAATTTCTCGC
Organism: Frieseomelitta varia; assembly: GCF_011392965.1. Taxonomy (NCBI): domain Eukaryota; kingdom Metazoa; phylum Arthropoda; class Insecta; order Hymenoptera; family Apidae; genus Frieseomelitta; species Frieseomelitta varia. The sequence goes on from NW_025110353.1 coordinate 372,288, forward strand.
GTATCCGCGATTTACTAAATTTGGAGCGACGGTGAACGCCGGTGAACGTGGAAAAGCGGACGCTCGAGACGAGAAAGGAAATTGTTAGCATTATACGGGCTGACAGCGAGGTTCGTGGCTCGTGTTGCGAAATCGAATTCGCTCGTGTCCCATTGCGATGACCCAATTGCGGCGTACCCGCGGGCGAATTAATCGAACAGCATCTGCGTTACGTTTTTACCGGTCGTTGATCATTCTTTGTACGATCTAGCTGCGTGTTTCCAGTAAATTACAAACGCGTATTTGGAAGAAGAAGAAACAAACAAAAAAAAAAAAAGAGAAAAAGAAGAAAGTTCGCGAGGAAGAATGAGTAATACGATTCTTGCACGTGACGGGCACGCGAGTGTGCGAGCGGTTCAACGGTGGGAGACGACTAATTTGCGGGCGGTCGAACGTGTCGCGAGGGTGCTAAGAGGGATAATCGGCGGTCGTGTCATCGTGCTTTCCAATAACTCGCTCTTCGCACCCGTGAATTCATTGAAAAAGAAACCGTCGAATCAATGAGCGAAAGAGAGGGAAGGGCAGAACGGACAGGGTTGAACGAGAGGCAGACACACCCCACCCCTGGTGTTATTTATGGGGATTGCGCGCGTTTCTGTCGGGCGTGTGCGTTTAATGTAAAGCCGGTCTTATCTTTTACGCGATTTAAGGGGGTTGTAACTACACGTAATCACGCAGCACGCGTACCGTCGGTGCCTCTCCCTTTCACTTTGGAATCCGCTGAAATGCCCACGTTTTTCTACCCTAGATGCAACTCTTCCTCGTCGTCCTCGGGCCTTTCTGCCTCGTTCCTGCATACGTTCGTCTTCTCTGCTTTCCTCCCCTCCCCTTTCTCCTCCCCCGTACGCTATTTCGCCGTCGTACGAATTGTAGAGCCAAGTGGATCTTTCGCGTTCGCGAGGGTACACTGCCTGGCAATTTACTCGATTGTGGGGAGAACGTCTAGTTACGAATACGTAGCAGTTTGTTCACCTCTCAGCCAGGCTGAGTTCGTTGCTGCTATTCAAGTTTCAGAATACCGAGAATGCCATTACCGGATGATTCGTTCTTTGATCTTCGAACGTGGCTGGCGTTGCAGCGTTTTATCCTTTAATAACTGGCTCGCCAACTGTTCAAACGTCGTGCGTTCTTTTCATCGCTTTTCGTTGTTTCGAAAGATGTTTCGTCCGGAGTGTAATTACAACGAAACATCAGCCTGCTACCTTAAACGGCCAGTTTTTGATTTTGAAGCGGCGCGTTGCCAAAGTCCCAGGCAAATACGTTCGAAGCGTTTATTACCCTGGCACTCGCCCATCGGGAATTAAATCGAAGAAAATTACAAATATCGTCGAAGGATTTTCCTAACTGCGGCCGTAATGAGCACGCGAAAGCAATCGGATAAAGTAGATAGGAGTCTGTACGATTGCCTGGCATAGCAGTGAAAATGGTTGCAAAGTTTGTTCCCCACGTGCTGCTCAGTCAGCAATAGCGCACGAGGAGTAAAACGTGGTCGACGACGACGACGACGACGACGACGACGACGGCACTCAGGGACCGATGTTGTCGTCGTCCTCGTCGTTCCCCTCCTTGTCTTTCGTTCCAGTGGTAGTTGCCGGCGGATGGAAAAGGGCGGCGAACGTTCCGAGGTAATTTTATTTAGGAAACGCCGCGTGCGCGCCACTGTACTCGTTACAAAAGGTAATAAAACCGGTCCCTACGAGCCCCGTAGGCGTACAAGCTGCGCTGTGTTTTCGACTAATTAACGTTGCCCGTCGCCACGGTGCTCCGTGCCCGGTTTTAATATCGGTCCTCGCGTACGCGACCGATTCGAATATTCCTCGGCTCTTTGATATTCCAGGAACGACCGCGGCCCACGTTACACCGCCAACGTTAACGGCGTTGTTACGCGGATAATTTCTTTTTTCCCGCCGGAAACGAAGGAAACGATACGCCCCTTTGCTCCCCGTTGCGCGTTTCGTCTTGCACGATAAACGCCACCAGCCACGTCTTTTCCCTCGCGTTCGAAACAGTTATCGAGCGATCGGCGATCGTTCAATCGCACGCTTCGAACGTCCTCACTCTCCTGCACGTTCGCTGATAATTTGATAATTACAGAATTCGCAGACACCGCGATTGTAATTGATTTATTTTTCACCGGTCGTCGTACGGCGTTGCGCGTTCATTTGCGATCGGTAAATACTGATTGCCACCGGATTAGCCGGAACGTTTATCGCGGTTAATCCTGCCCCACGACGGGGCAACAGTCCCGAGAATAGCAATTAACGATTATTTTTCTCGTCGCGTCGCTTTTACCTCCTGCCCTTCCCCTTCCCTCGTTATTCGTCTAGTCCGCCGTTTTTCGGTCGCTGTTTTTTCGCGGCGTTGATGGAGTTGACTGGACGAGTCCATTATACGGCTGGTCGTGACCGGTCGACAGTAAACCAGAATTTATCGTCATAAACAGATGCACGATGGTATGCGTGCTCTCCTCTTCTCTCATTAAGCATCGCGAGGCAATTTCCAATTGGAATAAATCTTGTTTTATCGTCGGCCGCGGACGCAATTATCTCGCGAGGAACTCGGGTAGCCACACGCTACGACGTATTCGGGTAACTTCGAGATCCGAATGTCCCTGTAAATATTCGCTTCGATCAAGCTCCTTTGCTCTCATTCGCTTTTCTCCCGTGACAGCGAGCATCGACCGGACGCGATGTTTTCGTTACGAAAATCCATGCCACGGGCACATCGCGCACGTCTTATCGACGATCGTTCTCGTTGTCGTCGATGGTTGTCTACGAAATTACAGCCGTTCTCTCGCGCTGCGCGACAACAGAGCGTTTTATAATTGAAAGCATCAGGCGAGCGATGCACACTCGCGAATATGTAGCCGCGATAAACACGATTCGATACTTTCTAACGATCGACGCTTCATTTCGACGCGGTGCACGTCATGTTTGCCAAGCCAAGTCACGGAAACCAGTTTTAAGCGTTGGTTTTTTCCTTTTCTATTTTCTTTTCTTTCTTTTTCTTTTTTTTTTTTTTTTTNTTTTTTTTCTTCTTACGACTGCTCGTCTAGCATTCGATCGACAGGCTGCTCGACAAATCCGAGTTACTACGGTAGCGGAAGACACCGGCAAGTTTGCTCGCTCCTCCTGAGAAATATCACGGAAGAAACATCTGTGTACTCATTTCTCGGGCTCCCTAAGGATACTCTAGGAAGCTGCGTAGACAGGCAATAAACCATAAGTCGTTGACGGCTCGGAGGAGACTCAAAAGGTTCTTTCCTGCCGCTGAGGACTTCCCTTTTCACGAAACCTTTAGCATCTAAATTCTCCCTTACTTTTTCTTCGTTTCTTTTTTTCTCTCAACTCTCCCTCCTCCTTCCTCCGTTTCTCTCATTTCTACGTTCCTTCGCGCTCTCTCTTTCTCTCTCTCTCTCTCTCTCTCTCTCTCTCTCCTTCTCTTCGCATCGTTTCGTAGCTTGAAAACTTGGTGGTGAAAAGGTGGGCGAGTCGGCCGGTGTATATGTTCGCTCCCCCTTGCGAACTCGAGCAACTCGCTTTTAATCGTTATTGTCCCGATGTAAGTGTTATAAGGCCACCCCCGTTGTTACGCTCTGGAGAGCGTTGTTACGGTTCGTGGTACGCAACGGCGGCTTCTTCGGGGTCGGCAGCGCTCCCCATCGGTCGTAGGATAAGCCCGAATTTCGTATTATATCCGTAATTCGCACGTTTCGCCGCGTTTCGCTTTCACCGACCCTCCTTTTATTTCTTTGTCCTGCTTTTCTCCTCCTCTCTTACTCTCTCTCTCTCTCTCTCTCCCCTCTCTCTCCCTCGTTCGTCTGTTTAACATCGTCGCTCCTCGATCCGCGATCCTTTAATACTTTTATAACGTCCTGTATATACGCGACCGGTACAAAAAGCCTAGGGACCCTTCGGCCGGTGATCCTCACTGGCAGCTTCTGATTTCGTGAAAAGCCTTTGGATCCCCCGACGCTACTGTCCATATATACTCTCGGCTTTCCCCTTTTCGCTTCCGTGTAGCGGAAGGGTTAAAGGTTACAGGACGACGATCAGGGGGCTACGGTTAATCGTTGTCCGCGGCTAATCGTGCCGGGCCAGTGTTTTACCACGGAGAGTAGCTTCATTCTCTCGGCGGATAGCAAGCCAGGAACAAGTCTCAGATTAGGAAACCCGTTCCCTCTGGTTTTTCTCTGGTATTTATGCAAATGAAGCACGCGTTCTGAAAGCAATTCTGTGTTTAGCGTTCACCGAGCGGATCCTCCGGCTCCTCCGAGAGTGGTCGAGAGAGTTTTTCAGCCGCGCATCTCCGCGCGCACTGGACTAGATAAACTCCGAAACGGTCGATCATTTCAATTCACCCGACAAATTTGTGCTCCTCTCTCTCTCTCTCTCTCTCTCTCTCTCTCTCTTTTGCTCGCTCGCTCGCACGCTCTCTTGATCAACGAGATCGCAAAGGTCGAAGACAGACGGCAGCTCGCGGAATCGAATCGCACGCACGCGCACACCTTCGATCGATTTATAATTGGATTACTGCGGTGGTAATTCGCGGTGAATGCTAGTCACAGCTATTACCGAACCTGCATGAATAATGCATTAACGCTTATGGAACGCCGGTCGGAACAATGATTGTCATTGACTCGATGATGAACCGAAGTATCAGATTCGTATCGGTAATGAATGCCGGCGCGCGCGCGTGTCCAACTCGCCGGATCGGCCTGGCCTGGCCTGGCCACTCCACTCGGTTCTCTCTACCCTCGTTGCAATTACAATCGGATCTCGTGACGTTCGTTGCGGTTTGACGATTGTAATGCCGTATTCTAACATTGTACGCGCCTCTCGGCAGATGTCACGTGGCCCTGAAAGAACCCTCGTCCAAAGCATCTCGGGGATATATATCCTTATCTTTGGATCGGAGACGATCACACACACGATACGAGATCTTGTACACACGAGGATAGAGAGAGACAGAGAGAGGCGACGCGTTCCCCTCGGCGACGCGGACGACCAACCAACGATAGGTGTACACCAATAACGGGTCGGAGCGCAGCGGACGTGATTCACATCGATGCTTGATTTTTACGTTTCATAATTTACCGCGTGATATACAATGCAATAAAATCTTGGCGGGGGGTGACTGGCGTAACCGAGCCACGGTTGCTATGAATATGGAATCCATGGTGAATAGAGGAGCGATTTTATGAATGCTCGAACAGAGTACGGTTAAGCGCGAGCCACGTCCTCGCGATACGTCAGCCATTTGCAATGCTAATAATTTCGCGTGATTTTATAATGCTCGTTCGACCGGGGAACATCGAGCCTCGCGACTCTTTTGCGCGGTCGTATCGTTCGTACACATTCGGACTGATATTCCCAAGACGAAAATAATATGTATATATATTCTCCGATGACCGAGACATCGGCGCACCGTCGTATTTTGATGTCCGTACTCTCGATATCGATCTTCGATCACGATCGACTACCGTTTCGCCGGTTTCGCTGGCGTCGCGCGTCGTTCTTCCGCGTCGTTGCCACCGCGAGAATCCGCCAGGGACGTTTGATTAATGCGCCCGCGAAGCCCGCGGACGTCATTTTTCAATATCTCAGCGAGAGAATTTAAATGCGCCATGAAGAGCAAATCGTGGCGGAGGAAAGGGGAGAAGGTCGTGTGCACGGTCGTGCAATCTTCTATTTGTATCTGTCGTCATGGTGAGGTACAAAAAGGTGGAGGGAAGAAAAGAAAGAGAGAGAGAGAGAATGAGAGAGAGAGGAGGAACACGCGTGCGCAACCGAGCTCCCGTTGTGTGTTGTGCCCTCGGTGTCTCCTCGATCGCTTCTCGACGATCGAGAAAGAGAAAACGACCTCGCCGACTAGAAGAGATACTTACAATCCCGATTCGTTACAATAACTCTTGTTTCTTGTGCGACGCGCTTCTCTCGTGTATGCCTCGCCAAGCATTCGAATTCGATCGACAGGAATCTAACCAGTCTCGTCTTATTAGGCACGCGTGCACACACTGGCGGACGCGCGTGCACGTGCACGGGATCGGCTGTTCCGTTGATCAGGTAGCCAGTCCAATAAAGTATGACTCGCCGTATCCTTTTTTCGGCGATTGAAGTTTAATTGTGAGCTGAATTTGAATCCGATGGCCGACGTGCTCGCGATGTATCTCGTTGATCCGCTGCTAGTCTCTCCGTCGACTGTTTTCAATCTCTTTTTTTGTCGAGAGATCGCTCGTCCGCTCGAGCCAGCCATGTACGGTTCACGAGCGCGTCCGTTTCCTTCCGTTTTCGCGTACCGAGCGCGTACCTTTTGTCTACGCTGCGATTATCGAGACTCGTCGCGAACGTGATGAAACTCATGAGCCCGCGTCTTTTCTGCGCTCTGTTGTACTTGAAATTAACGCTTCGAAGATTTTCGTGTCGTAGAAAACTACAGAAATACATGGTATCTCTGTTCGACTGTTCGGTATGTCTGCTCGAGCATAGCAATCGCGAGTCGTGTAATTTGCAATATCGTAGCCATCGGACACTTGGAGCGAGACTAATTACGACACACTGCAGAGAGGAAACTGCAGGCAGATGTCTTTTATTCTCGCAGAGAGAGAGAGAGAGAGAGAGAGAGAGAGAGAGAGAGAGAGAAATCGAAACCCTCGTCGCGATATCGTTAATTCGAACTTGGAAACGTAACGTCCAATTAACAGTGACCGCTCGGAACCGCGTATAATCTCGCCGCATCCCCGCGAGCCTCCAGCCAGTTATTACGAAAAATTTTTTAAAGGTCACCTAGCCTGCCGCCGAGATATACGTTTGCCCGTATATACAATCCTGGAAGCTATATACGGTGAGCCTACGGGGGTGAACATAAAACCTGTTTCAAGTAGAAGGCCAAAATTACACGTCCCGTAGCTCAAGTTTAGTTCGTGATCGCGCAGCCTCTTGGGCATAAAACAGTATACTACCGTCTTCCCTCGGAGGAGCTACTAAGATGAGTAGCGGCCCCTCCCGAAGATCCTGAAACCGCTCTCACCCGCTCGCCTATTCAGGCGCTGTTCGCCAACGCGTTACAGGCTTTACGCGTTCGAACAGAAACGGTCCAGGTACAAATTAGAATCCTGAATAGCTCGAGCGTACGAGGTAGTAGAGCGTGGTGGCACCGGGGCCACGAGACACGAGGATCGTTTCGTTTCTATCTGATCGATTCGTGTGAAACGTGTCACGAGGACGGAATGTGCTCGTAATTTTATCGAGGGTTTTCGCGCTGAAGAAGAAAGGAACGGAAGGAGGGAGAGACGCGATTACAACAAGCCTGCGAAATTCTCAGCATCGGCTTACTAATAACGACGGTAATAACAACAACGATAACAGTAATAGTAACAGCCCGTCTTTTTATTACCCCGCGCGAACGAAGCGGGAGGTTTCAGGCGAGCCTTGGTCACTTTACAATCTAACCTAACCTAAAGAGGTACGAAGTAGGAAATAGGGAAGAGGAGAGGGAGAGGGAAAGGCGCGCGTTTGGAACGAGCGTAATAATAACTGCAGCGTAGATCCCGGGCGTGCGATACACGGGCGCGTAATTCAAAAAAATACGATACACGCGGAACGAACCATCGAGACTACCCGTGGCAACGGTAATAAAAATCGCGAGATTGCGTCATTCAAGAACTGCCGCGCACCGGTGGCGCCGCGTGCCTCTCGTTCCTCCAGCCTGTATATATACTGGCCGCTGCACCGATCCTTTCTCCGCTCAAGCTCGAGCTCGAGCTTATTTTCCCTGGCCAGAGGAAACTTTACGAGCCAGTGCGCCGATAAATTCTCCCCGTAGTCTCTAAGACGGCGATAAATTACTAATTTCCTCGCCGTCCTCTTAACGTCGATAAACTTCCAAACAGTATTCGCGCTTCGAGCGGTTATTAATGATTCTCAGTCGCCCGGGAATGTGCCTCGGTCGAAACATCATGGACGTTTCTTTCGACGAATTCCCGCTCGCGCGCCGAACGAGTCGGACGATTTGGCTCTTTCTTACGATCGCCGGGCAAAAATTACGTGTTTTCCGAAGATCTGAATGGAGTAATCGCTCTAATTTCGATTAACTAGCACCAGTTTCTGTTGGTACAACAATTGTAGCGATCGAAAACGACCGGAGAGTGCAGACAATATTTTTGATAACGTTTAATCCGCGCGTGAATTGAAAACACGTGGCTAGTATATTGATCTCCGAAGCGATGAACATTTTTCTTGGCCGTTTCTCCAGAAGAACTTTTTTCCGCGCTATTGTACGGCTTGACAAAGTTCGAAGCTTTCACAGAGTGCCTTGGGACTGAATATCAGGCCCGTGTCCTCCTTCTCTCTCGTCGATTCCGTTTGGTATTCCCACCGACCGTGCATCGTCTCGTTCTCTCGGCTGTTGGTCCCGTCTCTCGGTTTTCCTCGGCAGCTGTTCTTCTCGTCTCGCGCAACGAGCCGAGCGTGCATCGCGTGGAGCCACGAGGACGGAATTTTCAGTGTGTTTCCCTCGGTTATTCAGGTCCGCGCTCTCGCCCCAGATTTTCCCTGCAAAGGTACACAAGTGTGCGCGCCGCGCTCGGCTATGCAGACGCCGCGCTGTTCCAGATACTCCGTCGCGATACACGGCGAAAAAGAGAGAGAGAGAGAGAGAGAGAGAGAGAGAGAGAGAGAGAAAGAGCGAGGCCGCGAGACCACGGTTCTTCTAATTGCCAGCCCGGTTACGCCGGCTACGTATACTCGTCAAATTTTTTATTCGTCGCGTTTCGCGCGCGCACTTGTTAGCCCGCCGTCTAATAAGCGGGAGAGAGCGGTTGAACGTGGGCCGTGAACGTGCACGCGCGACAGAATAAAAATGTTATTCTTCCACGGGGAGGCAAAAGCCCGTAATTATGTTGTAACGCGTTGCGCGAACGCTCGGATACGGACTTGCATCGCGCGTTTCGCGCGTTCGCGTGAACCATCGTGTCCGCTCTCTCTCTCTCTCTCTCTCTCTCTCTCTCTCTCTCTTCCCTTTCGTTCGGCGTTCCTCGTTGTTAATAACGACGAACGAGCAGTATTTGCTCGCGTTCGCTGCTGGTGGAACAAAGAGCCGGGGCGGCGCGTGACCTACGAGCCCCCATCCGTCAGCCGATCGAAGAAAAATCAAGGGAAAAATAGTAACAAAGCACGCGTCATATATTGGAAATAGAAATTTCACGCTCAATCAAACACGCGATCGGTGTACCGCGCGGGCGAGTGTACCGAGGGAGGGAGCGTGCACACGAGCTGTCGCGAGATATGAAAAATCGACGCCGGAATGTAACCGTAATTCCTCGTAACGGCGACGAGTCGTAGTTGTTGCATCGACATCGACGCGAAAGATCGTACGAATCGATAGGCATAACGGACAATTAGCCGTTTCTCGATATCAGGCGGGGGCGTAAGAGCAAATCTATGGAGCGTGGCCGATCGGTGCGTTCGATCTCCGGTCGGCGAGCGAGAAGGGCGCGCGGGTGAAAGGCCGCGAGAGAGCCGGCGAGCCATTCCGAGAGTCGGAGCCAGAGCCAGAAAGAGACGGACACCGGAGAGAAAGCGAAGAATGACGTGTTCGGTAATTAGCGTATTATGCATTCGGCCGCGTTTGATTTATCGGGAGCCTCGAAGGGGAACAGGATGTGCCCCCGGGGCGCACCCAGCTCCATCTCACGCAACTTTCTCCCTCTCTGCTCTCCTCTTGAATCGTGGCCGCCGCCACCGCCACCACTGCCGTCTGCTCTTCGTTTTCTTTTAGTCTCTCTCTCTCTCTCTCTCTCTCTCTTTCTCTCTCATTTCCCTTGGACTCTGTTTGGCAAATCTGGCTTCTCTTTTTCCAAACGGAGCAACGTCGACTCGGCTGACTCCGTTTCTTCTTCTCCTTCTTCTTCTTCTTCTGCTTCGTCTCGTTCGTCCATCCTTCTCACCAATTCTCTCTCTCTCGCTTTCTCCTTCGCCTCGCTCGCCTCTTCTTTTCTTCGACGCGTCGCACCGGCCCTCACGGCACTCCTCCGGACTTCTCCTTCTCTATTCAGCCGGCCCTTCCATCGTCAACCCCTACTCCCCTCCGCCCCCTCTCTTCCAGCCCTTTTTCCTTTCTCTCGTTTCTACCCGTACCTACTCGCCATTATCTCCTTTCATTGGCCTTCGTTGCCTCGCCGTGGCAATAGTCCGCCAGCAACGTCTCCGGAGCAGCAGAGAGAAGGAAAGCGAAAGAAAGAACGTTATTCCCTTTTTCCTATTCGATACTATCCGGGATAACTACCCGAGCTGTCTCCTCCTTTCTCTCTTTTCTCATAGTTCAGAGATTTCCTCGGGTATTCGCCGCGCGAAATACCCGAAGGAATCGATCGGGATCGCTTTTATCTCCGTCGATCCTTATCGATTCATCCTCTCGAAAACGAGAAACTATCGAGCAACGAATGACTAAGGCTGTTCTCTCGTTTACGGCGGCGCCGCGCTGCCAGATTCTCTGCCTCCAGATAGTACAACCGATTTCAGACGACAAACCACGGTTTCACGGAGGTAACAGCTCGTGAATACGAGTCAATTTGACCCGGGTCGAGTCCTTTCACTGCCAGGAGACAGGCTGTCGAGCCGTCTACCTGAAATCGAACCCAAGAGTCCCGCCACTTCGGCTCGATAACTGTTAACCATCGTCACCCTCTGTTCGAAGAGTCGTACACTTTTCCCAAACTGTTTCGATCTATTTTTCTTGGCAACTTGACAGCTTTCCCTTCGACATTTCGATCGGCAAAGGACCAACAATTGCAACGCGTACTTCTCACACGTAAATGCAACGAACGTGGCATCATCGCCCCGTTCTCGACAGTCTGCGAAACTTTTCGTCGCGACGCGGACAGTAGGTGAAAGAAATTTACGTACAAATTCGCGAACTAGCGATCGGATATAAAGAGAGAGGATTCTAGAGAAAACCAGACGTGAACTAAATCTGAAACGAGAGAAAAGTGGTAGTGTCGATTGGTTCCTTTCGTTGAAACCTCTTCAAGGAATGAGAGAGGAAACAGAGCGTTTCTCCGCAGGTAGATGCCTTAACAACGGTTATCTCGTAAACAAAGTCTCGGTGGTCTCGTGTCGAATTCGTGAATTCTATGAAATCGCAGCGATACTCTTTTCGAATATTCATGCTCCTCCTCTCTCTCTCTCTCTCTCGATACTGCTCCACTCTCGCGAAATGGATTTATCCATTCTTCTTTGGAATTTTCTTATCGAATTCGATCGTAAACTTGCGTCGGAGCCGGCGCGACTCGCTGAAACGAACTCCCGAGTCGAAGTTGCCTCCCCGCGAGTCATCCTGCATTCCTTTTGCCTGTAGCGCAGAAGAATCCTCGTGTCGTTCGAGAACCGAGTCGTTCTCTTCTTGTTCTACCGCTTCTTCTTCCTCCTCCTCCTTCTCCTCTTCTTCCCCTGGCAAGTTTATTCTTGAAAATTTCGAAGTCAGCCGAGTCAGGAGGCTGGCCGACGCGATCGAGAAGCCTGCCGATGGTTCGATCCCTTTTCACTTGGGACAAAGATCCGAGGCTCAGACAACGCACGCACGCATGCATGCACGAACGAACGTTGGACCAGAGTGTAGGTGTATCGCGATGAACAACGCGATAAAAATAGCGCGCGCGCGTAGAAATCAGGGGGGAATCTCAGCCCTTCCGGCAGGCGGCCGTATAGGGTTGACTTTCATGCAAACGATCAACGGGGAACAACCGCGTCAGCGTTCCTCAGCTACACACACACACACACACACACACACACATATATATCAGCGTTGCACTTTTTCCTCGACAAGGTAGCTCTCACGCGCGCGAGGAAGGCTGAAGGCGAAGGTGAAGGAGAATGGAAGAGTGGCAGCGCGTGCCAACTTTTTCAAACGGTAACGCGTCGCGAGAGCAGAGGGAAAGAGAAAGGCGGAGAACCAGCAAGGCTACGTTGTACATACATCGACGAGAGGGAACTTTATCGAACGATAGGCGAACGAGACTGCCGTCGTAGCGAAATCGACACGCACCGCTCGAGAGCGATCGCGTCGATAACGAAAGAAACCAAAAGGAAAATCGATTTTTCTCCCCATTTCTCTCTTGTTCTCTCTTTGTTCGCGCGAAGGTGGCTGCCTGCCGATAAACGCGTTTTACGAGCCGATCTCGCGAATTCTCACGTAAGATGAGATCCATGAAGTTGGCCGTTGTCTGGCTTACGCTTCTGGGCCAGCCAACCTGGAATCCTTTGTTTCAATTTTCCAAGGGGGAGTCGAGTCGAGTCGCGCGCGAGATAGCGTAACGACCGACTTACGACGAAAGACCGTACGGTTCCCTACGGTTGCCGAGCCACGCTCAGATAATTCCTGGCACACCGAGCGCATGACGCAGGATGATAATAGGGGAGGACTAAGGTGGATGACTGTCGCGGTAGTTGGGGTGACACGCACGGCCAGAGTGATTATATCAATAATAGCTCCCCAGAGGATCGATTTGCGCGACGTATGCATCTCCCTTGCTTCTCTCCCCTGGCTTGTTCGCGTTAAGATATCGCGTGGCCTGATTTCGTCGTCCTGCAATTTACACCCCTGCACCCGACACTTTCTGTATCTGATCGCTCGATGAGTTAATGCCTTCCTTTGTTATCGACTTATCGATCGGTTAATCAATTTTTCGCCATCGATCCTCGCGATCTCGATGATAACTTGTTAACTGTTAAATAATCGACCATTCCCAGCGAGCGCCCGAGTGCGTTCGAACCTTCTTAATTTCCGAAATTAGGTTTCTCTGTTGGATTTATCGTGATCGCGACCGCCCAGTGTCAGCATCGTACGATCGTTTATGATGTCTCGAGTGCCAGATACGAAACGGCGACGCACCCTAAATCAAGCGGCGGGTTAATAAAGCCCTCTCGCGGATCCAGCCGCGCCGCGAATAGCATTCTTCCGCCCTGGCATTCATCGGCAATAAAGCGCATTTACGACCGACCTCCCAGCTTCGCCCGCGACCGCGCTTTTCTATTCTCGACCCACGATTTTCCGCGCGACCTTTACCTTTCCGCCCGTGTTATTTCGTTATTCGGAATCCGCGAGAAAGGCTCGCGAAGGCGGTGGATATTTCCGAGAGAGAGAGAGAGAGAGAGAGAGAGAGAGAGAGGAACGGTCAAAAGGTCTCGTGTCCGTTTGACTTTATGCTCCGCTTGATTGCATTAATATTCGAGAATCTCGCGCACCGCCAGATTTACAAGTCGATCGATACCTCGCAGACACACCGATGACGCTCGTTTCCCGAGCGTAACGCTTTTCGCCGAACGATCTCGCAGTAAGGATAACGAGCAGTACGTATCGGAAAGATTTACGGCGTGGATTTGATCTGTTTGTTAGTGGTTTTACCCTTGACCTGGGTTGCAATCGTCCAGCGATGCGGAGGAAATGATATTTATAGAGCGAGTCTAGAGTCACGTCCAAGCGTTTCTTCGTGGATTTAAGCCGTGGACTCGAGCAATTGCAAGGATAACGCGTCCAGCAGAACGTTGAACGTAAATTTCGTTCGTTTGACTCTGCCGTGTCGCGCGGCTTGTCGATATTTTTATTCGTTAGCGTCGCTTCAATTAACGGTAAAGATTTTTATCGTTTTATCGTTAGGATCTTTTATCTCGTCGTGAGGAATTTTCGTGAACTTTTGTTACGTACGCTGCGCGAAATTTAATTACCTTCGTTATAATTATAGCGACTGAATTTGAAATCAATTTCGAAACGTTATAGAGGGCGTTTAACACAAACACATTATACAATACATTTAATAAGAAATGAGTGTGTTCATTCATACGGTATGAATAATTGCCTTCAACACGCAATTAATAGTAAAGACGGTCGCATGAAATATTGAGGCTTATTGGTAGGATGAATAATTAATCGTGTAAATAATTTCGTGACGTATACATTTGCAATGAATATCTTATAGCTTCTACACGTACGAACGATCCATGTATCAACAATGTAACGAGGAACAGTCATGTTCGGGATGAATTTCTACGATCGTTTAAACACATTCTGCGCGCATTAATTCGAACTTCGAACGAATTTCCAAGAGAGAAAGTTGTTAAATTCTCCAACGCTCCCTTCTCGGGCTGCTTCTTCAAGCGCCGAGAGTTCATCCCGACGTACGAGCAATTCAAACCAACAGCGTTTTGTCGCGAACGTGCGTGCGTGTGGCTAGAAGACAGTGGACGACGCTTCACACGCGACAATTACAAGCGAGAAAGCCACCAGAAGAGACGTGGCGACGCGCGAGATTTAGAGGAGAGTTTCGTCTCGGCGAACGTTGACGAGCGTTACGAAGCGTGACGTAGCTGCGAGCGCCACGATTCCAAGAAGCAAGCGTTCCTCCAAGCGTGCGTGCGTCCTCGAGACGACGAGCTCGCCCCGTCCGAATTCGAACGGCAAATATTTGCGTCTGCAGCGTGAAAGAATTTTCTCGGGGAGAGGCCCAGAGACGAAGAAAAGCGGCGCGCGGACGAGGTCGAGTTTACGCTCGCCTCCTCGTCGTCGTCGTCGTCGTAAAGCGCCGGCGTTCGCCGTTTCGTCGAGCTACACGGTTTTTTTTACACACATCGTCGATTCTGGAAAACGATTCAGCGACGCGTTGCGGATTTATTCAAGCGGGAAGAGCCCTCGTAAAAGAAACGACGTAATGACTCGTGGAAAGTGGTCGCTGTTGTTCGTTGGCGAGTATCATTTCAGTCAGTTCCCTGACGTAAACGCGCCTCGTTTCCAATTATCGAAGTCGATCGGCCGATCGTGGATCTCGATGGCAGAGCTCTTGAAAATTTCTGATTCGTCTTTCGAAAATAAATTGCGAGACTTTTTTTTCAAGAATCGCGCTATTCCGATCTAATCGGGCAATCTGGATCTAACCTGAAACGAGAGAATAGTTGCGCAACGACGACAGCTCTCTAGAAGCTTTTTTTTTCGAGCATTTCTTTTGAAAAGTCCTGTATCTCCGCACAAGCGAATCACTCGAACGTTTCGAAGCCCGTCGAAATAGCCCGTTATCGATCCGGCGCGAACAATACAAATTATAAAACGATTTCGATAGAGTTCTCTAACAAACTCGGTATTCGATCAGGAAAATCGTTCTCTCCGGTCCCCGTGGATTGCATGGTAAACCAAACGAGCCAAACAACGCCGAGCTTTAACTGCAAACGTAAAACTAAAATGTACCGTCAGGGAAACGACCGAAACAATGCACATCGAGCGTTTCGAGCACCCTTTTTTTTTCTTCCTCTCTCTTTCTCTTTTTTTTTAAGAACGTCGTTGTTGAAAGAAGGATTACCTCGGGACCGTTTACATCGCGCCGTTGACAGCCTTCGGTCCTCTCGTAACGTTTCTCGTATTATCGACGAAGTTTCCTCGATACGAGTACAATTACTCGAGAGCTGAGAGAAATTGGTAGTCGACACATTGCGAGAGGTTTGAATTTTAAAGAAATTTGAAATTTGACCGTTCCGTGTAAGAAATGCGCATTGTTTATTAAAACTATCGTTACAGTATACATAACTGTGCAATTTCATTATTTTAACACTGTGACAATCGAATCCAAGTCAATCCGAGACCGATTTCAGACTTTACAAATGTTTAACAAATACGGATATTCTTATCAAAATTAATATTGATTTTTATTTGGACAGAAACGTAATTGTATGAACCTACCCATTTTTTGTACAACTGAATCGTATAAATATATTCAGTTACGTACAGACTTGTACGTAGAATATTTTGATACGGTTGTTCTGATGCTGGTAGATATTTTATATATCTATATTAATGTTTTTGTTAATCAATCAAAGTCAGATGAATACCAGCTGGCTTCACGTTACACGTGCAATTTTCAGTAAATTATTTTTCTAAAATTTTCAATGGGAAATTTTTCCACGTGTCTGTTGGCTCCAATGAACCAGAGTCACTCAGTCACCGCCATCTTTTCACCTCGTAACGGAATAATCAAATTTCTACATTACGAGACGCTGTTAGTTTAACGCAATAACGAAAGAACGAAAGACATTAATTTTTCCACCCTAGGTCGTTCTACGAGAAATGAAAGAAAGAAAGAAAGAAAGAAGAAGGTAGAAAGGCAGTCGCAACGTGCGTCGCGTCGTGCGTTCTGGTCAGCGTCTTCTCTCTGCCGTGGCCTCGCTGTGCCCCTTCGTAATTTATGTTTGCTTTATGGCCAGGAGAATAAGGAAGCGTCTTATTAAAGACAGCCGCGTTGTTGCCTTGCGAGGAAAAGAGGAGAAAGTGGAGCGTGGCAGCCGGAGAAAGAAGAGATACACAATTGCGTGTTACATACGTCGGTCCTCGCGAAATTCTGCCTCCTCGTGTTTGCGACCGAAAGCGCGTCTCGTGCTTTTTGTTTCTTTACCTTTACACGTAAAACGTCACGTTGAAAGCGTTGTGAATTGCGTTGTTACCTTGTGAATTTTCACTTCGAATCACGATGATCGCACGATGGCGACGCGCCAAGTTTATTTCGTTAATTCGTCGAACGATGGAAACGACGTGCAACGTTAATCGCGATGTTGCTCGAACGGGTTGTGTGACAGGTTTTTCGGGAGAATTTTCGATGGCGGAGGAAACGGGACGGTGAAACATCGTCGGGGATCGAGATAATAGGATCGAGCAGCGATGGATGTGTTTTATCTACGCAACGACGCATTAATGGAGGACCGGCGACGCGACGATGTTCGTTTAATCGGCCGTGGATATAATACGGACGACCCGGCTTTTAAGTGAAACGAAAATATCGAACGGTCGGGCATCGTGAAAAATCGGCGACTCTCGGTGTAAAACCGATAAAAACGTCGTGAACAAAGGTCTCCGCGCGGACAAAGATTATCGCTCGTTTCACCGACGATTGACGCGTACGAGAGCACGCGTACAGCACGTGACTTCCGGATGCTCGATTTTGGAAATCGCGTGTGCGCGCCATCAACGACGGCAGCCCGGCGCCCGGGCAAAATACGCCAGGAATATTTCATGAGCCCTCGGAAATCCCGCGGAAAGTACTCGCGAATTCCTATTTCACCCCGTCGAGATTGCTTTTCTTCTTTCCGTGGCTCTGACGTGTTCCGCGGCGAGAAATAAAGCCGCATCCGCCTTCCGTAGAATTTTGACGGCTTTCGGAAAGTTTCGCGGATCCGAATGGAACCGAGCTCTTTCCTATTCGCGAAATTAGACATCTCGGTCGCTGTAAAGTGAAATCAACGTCAGCGGTAACGTACTCGGGCCTGGTCGTGCGTCGAATCGTTGAATCTTGTCTGACGCGACGAGTTTTTAGGGAATCGTTCCCTCGGGGGATGGAGTGACCGTCAATTTCACGGAAATTGACGCGGCGCTGAGATTCAAAGGAAGGAAATGTTTGTTGTGGCACGGTTTACATCGGTCGGTTCCGGATTTTCGGCATAGTTGAACGTTGTTCTTCGGGAGAGAGGGGTGGAAGAACAGGGGGCGCTCTTTGTATCGGAAAAAGGCCTCGGCAACGTTGCTCGCCGAGGAACCGGGATTACCTGAAATCTACCTGAGAATTCCCCCGCTACGCCAAGTCCCACAGGAAATCCATAGTTTTGTTTGCTGGACGTCGGCGCGCGGGGATAAGCGGATTTATGCTCGCTCGTCCCTGCTACCTACTGCACCCCACTTTTCTGCCCGCCCATCTCACCTGTGCTTAATAAGTTGGAAACGCGTTCCGTCGTAATCGGGTTGTGACCGCGCGTTTCCTTCCGCGCCACCGGTTTCTTCCCCGGACGTCGAAATGAAAGAAACCGTCTCTCGATCGAGAATCTGGTTTTTGACGAAACCACGTGGAACACGAGGATTTATCCCTTTGTGCGTTTTCCTATGAGCGGGGGGAGAAAAAAAAGAAGGAAAAAAAATCGAACCACCGTCGATTATTGGCGCGAATCGACCAGCGATATTTATATTTATCGAGAGGGGAAAAAAAAATTGACGGAACAGGGAGTAGAAAGCCAATAAAGCGACTGCCGATAGCTGTGCGAGAGATTGAAAAGTGGCGACGATCGAGGCACACGTCGAACCTATAAAGCGCGCGAGTTTTACTCGCCTCGTGCTATTGCCACCTTTCTCCGCCGTGTGTACAAGTTTTTTTTTTTTTAATAATAAATTCGGCATCGAGCAGCGAATCACTTTTTCGTTAATTAGTTTCTAATCGTCTGGTCTCGGCTCCGAAATCGGTTGTACGGGATATAATTGCTCGTAAAAATCAATTGTCTGCATTTGCTGGAGTTCCTCGTACCTTTGGTCTAATTTCTGTCAACCGTCGTTTGTTTCGAGAGTAACGTTCGTACCGAGAGCCGAACGAATTTGCTCGAGAGCAAATGCAACAGCAACTTTTGGGAAACGAATAGCGGATTCCTGGTATAGTGGCGAGTTCACTGGTATATTTCGCTAGTGTCTACATTTTCGAGGTTGGCTTATCCACGGACAGGTAATGGAAAGCATTAAAAAAAGTGGCCGGACGATCGAAAAGGAAGCATAAGGACAAGTGGTTGGGTGAGAGCGGGCCGCGTTCGCAGTATATATACGAGCCGTTTAGCCGAGAAATCGTCATTTAGATACTTGCTAAAAGCGATTCGCCATAAAACTGAGACCACGAGGCTGAGCAGGCCCGATAGGAAGTCTAATGGGATCCGTTGCCACGCTGTTGCTGTTGCGGCCACGGCGCAGGAAAATAACTTTTGCCGCGTTTCTGTAAAACGCCCCTCCTCCGTTCGTGTGCGTCGCTCATAATCCTCACTCGGCAAAACTTGGTTCACGAGCACTTTGCGCTCGCCACAAGCCAAAATCAACGAGCCGGCAAGAGAACGACGAGGCGGCAGGAGGATTTTCGACGTTGCCAGTGTCATCTCGTCGCATAGCTCAGGCGGGCAATACGGCCGATGACGTTATTCTCGTAAATTTGCAGTCGGTCCTTTGAATTCCCCGCCCAGACCTGAATCTTTCTTTCTCCCTGTCACGATAATCCCGTCACGACAAACAATCGTCGCGATGATTCTCGCATGCAGAGAGAAATCTATTAAATAACAAACATTTTTCGTCTCCTATCCGAGCAAGGCCGATACGCGTTGGCTGATCCTCGAAATACTTCTCGCGGCGCCGCGCCATCGCGAATTACACTGGACAAGAGAGAAAGGGGGGGAGAAGAGAGAAGAAGAGAAATCGCGTTCCTGATCGGTCTCTTCGCCGGTCTATCGTCGGCGAAGCTATTAAAGGGACGTTAATCGTCGCATCCGACGAACAATGGCGACATCGAAATTACAGGTATACGCTCGACGCGGCACGCCACGCCACGCCACGGTGTCCTCTCGATACGCTCTTTCTCTCTTTCCCTCTCTCTTTCTCTCTCCTCCCCCCTTCCTCTTCGTCTTTCTCTCTTTTGCTCTCTTGGTGTACCGGTACGCGCGTCGTACACGCCCGTGTACGCTGTCCTCGTGTGTACACTCGTAAAGCACTACGGAACAGGCCGACGAGAGGATTTTACGCGTTGCTACGCCCGTACGTGCGTACACGCGCTCAATTCGCTCGGTGCTCTCTAATGCTCGCGCTCCTGGAATGTCGGAGCTCTCTTGGGTTCCCCGATGCGATACGTGTCCCGCTTGCAACTATCCCCGTGCGAGAAGCACGAGCAGAACGCCGGCCGAGCGTCCCCGTTGCCAGCGATACTGGAATTTCGGGCTCCGGGCGTTCCGATGTTTCGGGATAGCCTGGAATTTCGTGGATCGTTCGGTAATTGTCCGTCCGCGGTTTTATTAGGTCGGCCGAGCCGCCTCGTTTTCACCTCATCCTTCCTCCTTTCTCTCTCTCTCTCTCTCTCTCTCTCTTTATTTGCGCGCCCTTTCCTCCCATTACGACTAATTATTCTGTTATTCTTGCGGGGAATCGCAGCCATTCTCCTGCGTTGGTTGTCGAATCCATCGAACAGTTAATTGTTCCTCTTTGATACGACGATTCTCGCGGCTGATAGCGGCAATGCCAAACGTCTTTATTCAGGGTGTTTGTCGGAGAAATCGAGTGGAACAATAATTCTCAAAGTAAAGAGTCGACAGAACGGAGTGCGGCGCAGCCACGCAGGAGGAGAACTCCCTCTCGAGGCGGACGTTACGTGTAAGAAATTGAATGAAACATATTGAAACGTACCGCGGCCATTCATTCTTTTCGCGCACGCCACTCGGATTCGAGGCGAAACAAGATTAACATGTCGTCCAATTTGCCAATGATTTACGATCGTTCCGTTTGTTCGAAAGTCGGCGAGGGGTGCCCCCTGGTTATTACGCAGCTTTTAATAATAGAGACGCCTGTGTACGTACGCCTCCCGCGCATAAATCTTGGCCTGCGCGATTTTGCGCCAGCGATTAACGTCCAAGCGTACCTCTCGATGGAAATTACCCCCCTCGTACTTTTTCTCCTTTCTTTTTCCCTCTTTGTTGCGCCCTCTCTCTCTCTCTCGCTCTCTCTCTCTCCTTTCTGCTCGGTCCTACGCCTTCTGCTTTCTTTTACCGCGTTTCGATTTGTTTGCAACTTCGTTTGCGCGGAAAGAAACAAATCGCCCAGTAGCGAAGTTTCTTTAGCGTCGAGATTCGTAACGAGCGAAGAAGATTATATTTTCCAATCAAATTCTACACTTTGGATTTTTTCTCCTTCGTTAAACTGTGTGGTTAATTGTTCGAATAGTGGGATCGAATAACGGCCAACGTGGGAAGATTGACAGACACATTTTTCAGTCTGCATGCTCGGCGAAAAAACCGCCTTTACGACACTTCTTTAACTTCTTTAACGATGTTGTCTCAGGTTAATGTACTGTACATCGTAACGAACACGCGGTACCTTTCAGTTTACGGAAATCTGTACTTTGCCTTTTCGCGTTTCTCCGCCGCCCTCGAAGCGAATCTCCCTCGCTTGAACCGCTCCTTTCGATTTTCTCTTTGAATCCACCAGGAAAACGTTCCTCCCTCAATCTCTTCTTTGAGTGTAATTGAAGAGTGCGCTCGAGTTGGAATCAAACTGTTCTTACAAACTGTGTCACTCCGTCCCCGCTTAGAGTGATTCCTTTTACGAATATGCTTGGATCCGGGTGTCTCGGATATACGAAATTATCGACAACGATATTTCTTTGTCGAAACCAGCTGGTATGCCAACTTCTTTTCATCGGGCGCTCTCGTGCTTCAAAATAAAATTTTTGGAAGCGGAAGTTTCGTAAAAGTTTAAATTCTCGGTGTTTCTCACGGTGTAATTGTGAGAAATTTCGCACTTACGAAACGTTGAGACACTTTAATCCCCGGTGGAACGTTCGATCGTATCACGCGATCGGGCAAGCCTCTCAGTTTCCTGCCAGTGTTTCGTCTATGGACACGACGCCGATGCCGGGGCGTATATTTACCGCGGCCCCGACGAGTAGCTGCTGGCACACACGCGGATACACGCGAAGCTTGGCGGAGCAGCGTGGCCGTGTTTATACCGTCAACATTTGCTCCGACCCCCCGTCGTCGTATTAATGACATTCGGATCGCTGCTCGAGTCGAGTCGAGTCGAGTCGAGTCGAGACGATCGGACCACTCCGGGCTGTTTCTCCCTGGCACGACGCGCACCTAACCCTTTCGCAGTGACACACGGCCACCCCGAGAGGCTGACCCCTTCCCTTCCGTGTCATAAAATTTCGGACGTTTCCCCCGCGGCCAGGCGTTCTCTGTTTACCGAAATGCTCGAACCGCCGGCATTTCGTCGTTATTTCGCGATTGAAGTGAGAGGAGAGAGAGAGAAGGAAAACCGATGATCGTTTTACACGTTTTGAACGAAGACTTGGTTCGCGAGCGTGAATGGGCTTGGCTCGTCGACGGTACAAAGCCGGTGGAAATTGAACGAAGGAACGAAAATTTAGGATTAATTAAGTGACCGTGGCGAGCGATGTGTCGTCGAATGCGGAATTAATTCGTCGAGGTTCGGTCACGTGAATCATCCTGGGGCTTGACGGTGGATGGCGGAGGGTGTGTTGTTACCGAACCTCGCGGTACCTCGAATCACATCGCCTCGAGAAAGCCGAGAGGAACACCGGCAATCGGAGAGTTCACGGGCAACGCGAACGAAGGGGAAACGAAAGAGAGAGGACGCGGAGGAGAAAAGAGAAGAGAGAAGAGAGAAGAGAGAAGAACGTTCCCACCCACCGACGGGTGTAATTCGAATGGCCGGCCGCGCGCATACATATATATGTCCGATCTGATTGCATGCCGCAACGATATTAATCATAGTAGGCTGACGTACCCTCGCCCCTTCGCTTCGCGTTATTTACCTCCTTTCAGCCCCCTACCAACCCCTGCGGGGCCGTCCAGGGAGAGAGAGAGAGAGAGAGAGAGAGAGACAGAGACCCGTACCTATCGAGCAATCGAAGCCGCCAACCCTCGCCGTCAAAGAGTCCTTCCTTTCACGTACCGCGTACGCGCAGGTTATACGCTTGTGCGCGTGTACCTGTGTGTCTTCGTGTACACTCGTGACAGCGTATATTCCTACGTATGAATTTTTCTACTTAACCCCTCTCTATGGGTGGACGTGGTACACGCGCGAGGCGCGCGCCACAGCGGCTCGCTATAAACTCCCCGGGCGAGATCCCTGACACGATCGTGGCGCGGAATTCTCATAAAAAATACTCGGGGATTAATTAAAAAATGCCACGTCCCGGTAGCCCCGGCAAAAAGGACCTCGGAGAACGAAAGGTACCCGATGGTGTGTGCGTGTGTGTGTGTGTGTTTATGTGTGTGTGCGCGCGTGCGTGGGTGCGCGAGCACGATCGGGCGAAAGAAGGAAGAGAAAACGGTCGGACGGGGTCGGATTATGTGGAGGTCGGAAGATTATATTTAAGTTCTCCCTTCCGCAGCCGCTAATCGATCCCCCTTTCCTTCTCCCTTCCCCTCCCACGTCTTCTTGCCTCCTCGCTTGTCCGGCCGAAGCAGCTCTTCTTTCTCGTCAATTTCCAAGATCCAACTACTTACTACCTCTATCTCCCCTTTCGTTTCATCGTCATCATCCTGCTGAAGCCACCCTGCTGCTGCTGCTGCTGCTGCTGCTGCTCCTCCTCCTCCTCCTCCTCCTCCTCCTCCTCCTCCTCCTACTACACCCGTTCGTTCGACCCGATTGCTCGTGACCGCCACTCGGTTCTACTCGGTTCATTTGCGGCTTAGGCTCTCTCGATTAAATCGCTCTCTCCCTTTATCGTCGCAGCTCGGATCGAACACAGCTTCATTACGATTCGCCGCTGTTTTTGGGCGAGAGAAGTAGAAGGGAGAGAGGAAGGTACAGAAAAGCTCGGTGACCCACGCGCGCACCACGTATCCCTTGTAGACGGCGAATGAGAGAAAGAGGGAGAGAGAGAGAGAGAGAGAGAGAGAGAGAGAGAGAGAGAGAGAGAGAACGTTGGACAATAAGAGGAATTGATTCGTTACGGGTCCTTTCGAAGCTGGCCGAGAGTTGCCGGCACAGGGATAAGAAACCACGAGGAGGTAATTCGTGCGGCTCGAGAACGGTAAATCACGCATCGAGCTGCTTCACGGAGAATGGCCCTTAACAAAGTAGAAACGATATCTCGAATTAGTCTCGGCCCCATGACACAGTGTAGGGAAATGCGTTTCGGGCTACGCGCCGGGGGAAAGTAACGGAATCCCGCGGCGCCGCTTGGGAAATGTCCATTAAATGGCTCCGTTCTGTGCGTTTCAACGAATGAATGAAGCGAACGAAGCCGTTCCTGCGAGCGAACGGGTGAACGTTCGGCGTTTGTACGCGAGTGGCTCGTGCCGTTGTTCCTTGACGCACTTGCTTTTGTCTCTCCCCGACGGATACGCATTCCCTTTTTTTTTTTTTTCAAAATGACACGTACCTGTTTAATTTCGTAATTAATGGCACGGGACAAGCGATTGCGTGCAGTCGATTCGAACGAATAAATAACTCGTAGAGAATCGGCAGGGGAGGAGAGAAGCTGCAGCATCGAGTCGAATAAAGTGGATCGAGTCGATAAATCACGAATCGCCTCTCGGTCCGTTGGAAATGACCCTTAATGAAGTACGAACGATATCGTATGGATTAGGCTCGGTTCGGTTGGCTCCGAACCGGGAGGAAACGTCTTTCGTCGGTTGCGAAGGGTCGTAAAGGCTCGTCGATGTCGCGTTCTTCCACCAGAATCGTCCATTAAACGTCGAGAACTGCGATCATCCGTGTGTAAGTACGTGGTTGAATGATTTTCGGTGGATGGAGGTGATGTTTTTTTGCACGTTTGATCAGCCACGGACAGAGGGGAGAGAGACAAAAATCGATGGCAAAGCGAGAACAAATATAAAAATGCGCCAGCAGGGCGGGTCGGGAGGGGGTGGAGAAAACGGAAACAGCAGCTAAGGGAGGGTAAGAACAATGGAGCGACTGTGAATGAATAGAAACGTTTTCGGGGCTTTGAACGTACAAGCTCGTATATTAAAAACTTTATTCGAAAGCCTCCGGAGATCGCGCAGCCAGAATTATTTCAACGTTTATTTTTGTTCCTTTGAGCTTCACACGTCGGAAAACTTTGCCGGCCCCTGTCGACTCTCTCTCTCTCTCTCTCTCTTTCTCTCTCTCTCTTTCATGCACACGATATACGAGCAAGAGAAAACGAGAGAGAGAAGAGGAGCTTTCAAACAAGTTGGAAGATTTACGGACGAAAGCAGAATATGGAATGGAGTGAACGCAGCACCGGGGCTAAGTCGACCGTATCGGATCGAGTGATTACGATCAAATGGAGTAACGACAGCGCCGAAAAGGGGATCGAAACTTCGTTCCGATCGAAAGAAGTTAGCCAGAACTCCCTCGATAGGGGACGCTGAGAGTTTTACGGCGTCGAATGGAAAAAATTGTTTCTCTCGTCCGTTAGTTCTTTCGTTCGTTTGCGATGCGAGATCGATCGCGATCGATCGATCTGAATATATATCGTGCGAAGACCAACTCGAACCCGAACACCAACTGAAACGAAAAGTATCGTTTGACAGAGTAGCAGTAACTTCCCTTAAGGCTTAACATTCAGCAGGAACAATTTAAATTTGAATGTCACGAATTAACCTACTGGCGAGAGTACTCTTCGAAGTTTAACGACTTCGGGCAACCATCCGTTATCGAAATTCTCGCGGAACTTAATTACCCCTGACGTTGAAGAATTCTCGTTTCCAGGCGCGACGGTTTTTCGGCTCGTAAATCTTGCTCCGGCTGAAAGAAGAACGGTTCTCGAGCGGGAGATCGAGAGAGAGAGAGAGAGAGAGAGAGGAGGGACAGAGGAACGCCACGCGCAAACAAATTTTTGGTCGCGCAAGGGAGGGAAAAAACACGGTTCGCCACTCTTTCCGTTTCTATTCCTGCGTCTTTCCTGCCAGTTAGATCTTTTCCATGGCTTCCTACAAAATTCGTTTCCTCGAGTTCGAGCCGAGAAGTACGCGGAACCTCGTCGTTGGTCGAGAGGTTTTAACAGCCTTTGAATAACGGGACCTGTTCGAACCATAGACGCCTGGCTTTTCGCATTTCATTTGACCATACCTACAGCCACTGTGCAGCTTATTGCTGGCGAGCGAATACTGTTCGCAAACAGTCGTCACCGGCTTTTACAAATATTTTACGACTATTCTACGACTTTTCCCCTCCCGAAACTTTGCCGTTTACAAAAGAGTCACAAATCATTTTCGACATCTTACATACCTAACCATTATACCGTAGGATGCAACAGTTTTACTACAGATGTCTCGAAGCCTCGAAAATATTTGCGAAGAACAATTGAACGATACGTTTCTTCAACAAAGTCGGTATTCGAGTATTCAAAAAAATAAAAAAAATAAAAGAAATAAAAAGAAAGAAAAGAAAGGGAAGAATCGCGCATTTTAAAACACGCATTTGCAAAAGCCTCTATAACCGCTGTAGTTTCATTTTCCGCGTAATTGTTCGGAATCCGCAGACTGTATCGGCGCGAAATCATCGCCGGAGAAACAATAACCGGGTATAATTGATAATTAAACACAATGCGTGGCCCGGCCGTGACGGTGTCCCGAGCGACGAATATTATTTCTAGTCCAATTAGTGTTGGTTCGCGTGTCGTAAAATTAATTGGAAATGATGACGTCAAGACGGGCTCGCAACATGGTCCCCGATGTTAACCACCACAGTCTTAGCGTACGGATAACTGCGCTGGCAAGTTCGATGGCCGTTGCGAACACCTGGCAAATCGTATCTCGTTCGACGCGCAGGTTTTTATCTCTTTATCGGAATTGAAACGATCTGCACGAAATGCGAGTGGGACAATCGTCCTACGGATTAGCGTTTAATTGTCGTCGAATTCGTTCTCCAGCTCGGCGCGCGAGAAATTGCGAAAAACACGAAAAAACGTGTATTCGCGCACGACAATAGCGTACAGCGCGGAAGTTCCACACGATCCTTCGTGTTGGAATTGTATATATACATATATATATATATATATATTCGGTAAACACGTGAATGGCCGATTGTCGCGAGAGTGCGAATGCCGCGAACTGTACGACACGAAGAAAATGTTCGTGCCGGTTGTTCTTTAAACGAGAACGAAACTAATTACTGCGAAGGCTAGTCGACTCTGTTCTCATGTGTTTCAGTTGTGTTTGTTCGTGACTTGTGTCAGCAGCTGCCAACGACATCGCGCTGTTTCGCGACGTTGTTACGTCGCATGGGTATAATTAAAAAATTATACTGTACAATTTTACAGAATTTTTATTCGAACGAGACAAGACTTCCACTCTGGAATTCATTGATATAGAAATGTTGGCTGCAATACTACATTATACTGTGGATCCTTTTCGCTGCGCTTGTATGTAAATCCTTTTCGATTTGTACTTTGGTTCCTTGCCAAAGTATCTTGGCATTTTTACGACTCACACGCGACTAATTCCGAACAACGTCCTGCGAACGAGCAGACAGCTTTCCCTCGAGTTTTTGACTGTGTCGTCGTTGTGACACAGCGAGAATAATTTCTGCGAGGATAATTTTTCCCGTTATTTTCGTCGTTGTGCGTTAAACGGGGAGTGAAATCGTGAATCAGTAGCGAAGCGGTAAACCCAGGTTTAAGGACCTCTGTCGGGTCGGTGGCGCGATAACTTAATTACAAGGGCCGGGGATCGCCGATCAATCCGCGGCGACACGATACATTAGCCGCGATCGGTTTCCCTAACGAAGCAATAAGCAGCGGAGCGGGCGTAACTCGAGGCGATTCGTCACATCGATTAGCATTGCCCGCTTAAGTGGCAATAGTCCGTAAACTCCCGGTTATCTCACTCCAATTTTTACTCTTCCGGTACTTTGCCAAACGACTCCAATGAAACGAAGCGGGAAAAGCGGCGACTATCGTTTTACCAGTCACAACGTTGGAAAAGAAAGAGAGAAGTGCAGTGATTCACGAAAGTGTCCAGGTATTTTGTGCACATGGAACCTAAACATCGTGATTAGTACGAACATAGTTTGAAAAATGTATGTAGAAATTGTCTGTCGCTGTAGAAATTACATACATTGGCGATAAATTTTGTAAATTTTTTTTTTTACAAATTTAAAGTTATTAACGACTAGGTACTTATATTTTGTAATATAGATTTATGTCAATCAAGTATTGGAATGTTCTCTTCAGATGATTGTAGGAAGTCAAAACTATGGTGGGATTAATCTTATGGAATCTTCTCTGCCGCTCAAATATAAAATGTGTTGATCTGTTAGAAATTTTTGGCATCTGTTGCAGAAGGGAGGATCATTTGTATGTTCTTCATAAAGTGTTCATGAGTTGTGTTTCTAATCGAGCCAGTATAATTCTTTCTTTCCTGGTTAATCCGCTGAAAGGAATTTTTTTGAAGTTGAAGTCATTTAGTACATTACGGATTTTTGTTCGATTTAGTCTGACCCATTTATCCTTGACGTTACTTTTTGCACAGTGTATAGGTTCTCGATATGAGATGGGAGTTTCTGACTCGCTTAGTAACAGAGTCAATGAATTTTCTAAATTTTATATTCTGTAACGCGCATGAAATATGCACGTGAAACGTCGTCTGCAAGTGTCTAGATAATTTCGTAAAGCATCGTAACGTCCACAAGCCAAGACGGACAGTACTACAGCTACAGTAGTCATCGCGACTGGACTGTAAATGAAATGATTAAGAGTGATTCACAAGCCGCTAGGGACGGATGCCAGTTGCTCTTCTAATGAGTTGTAATTAATGGTTCGGGTATACGCGAGTACACACATAGGCTGGTCGTGTTCGCTCCGAAATGGCTGTGGAAATCTCGCGCCAC
This sequence comes from Frieseomelitta varia, assembly GCF_011392965.1. NCBI lineage: Eukaryota > Metazoa > Arthropoda > Insecta > Hymenoptera > Apidae > Frieseomelitta > Frieseomelitta varia. The sequence continues at coordinate 400,707 of NW_025110353.1, forward strand.
GTTGGATAAGGCGAACGAGCACCAATATATACGGTCAACTATTAATAATTGGAAAGATCTGGCTTAGACGCGCGCGTATCGCGACGCCTAACTACCACGAAGCGGCAAGACTGCTACCTTCCCGTATTAATGGTCAGGTGAGACAGTGTTCGAGATCGCGGAAGTCGCGCGAGTACGTACGTACTTATGTACGCGTGTACATGGTCTTTTTGCGTCTGTTGGTGGAACGTCGTTAGAGATGCCCGTCTTTTTTTCCCGCTGCCTATCCTTCCTCCTTGCCAACGTGTGGGAAGTGTCGCGAGAATATGAGGTCCGATGCTTGCAGCCGATAAGGTTATTCCGATAGGTGGATTTATTAATAGATCCAATCGCGTTTTCTAATTTTATCCGCGTACCTGCGTTCGCAGTTCAAGAACGAAGCAACGAAGATAAAACTGATTTTTTGTGGAATATTGTTGACCGAATATCGTTGGATCGATTATCGGCAATAAGAATCTCGTTACCTTCTCAAAATTACAGAGAACAACTTTACCTCGCAAACAAGTTTAATTATTTAATGACATTTGAAAGTAGCCAAGTAGTCAGACTTGAAATGACAAACAACGTCAAATTACAATTCTTGTACAAATATTGATTTCTCTATGGAGAACATGGTAGACGAGTAATGCATCGATAATAGAGACGCATTATTTTTTCACCTATTTTCACTTCGCGTGTTGAAATAAGCTTCGTTTGCTCGTGCAATTATTGCGCTTGTACGTAACATTTCGTAGGAAACCCAGCGAAAGAGTTAGGAATAACTAGAAATTGTAATTTATGGCAAGGGAAAATTTGATTTACACGTCGAACGTGTAACACGTCGAGGAACGTGCACATAGAACAGCTAAATAGGTTAGCTCGTTCGGAAGGACTTGATGATTGCATTGTAGCTTATTTCGCGAGAGTACGAGAGAACCAGGAACCGTGGATCGATCTCGGCGATCACGTGGATCAGCGGCATGTAGAACGCCCTGTGCTGACCCTCCGGTCGATTTCAGGAAAATGCGCGCGAAAGCGCGGCGGCCAAAGGTGTATTATCTCTCGCGATGCGGCGCCCCCCGCCCCCTTCTCCCTCTCAACCAACCCTCCTCTCCCCCCCGCCGACAGGCGAAAACCGAATGTATAATTAATTCGAAGCGCGAGGCGCAACCGTGCTTAATGAAGTCAAAGGTCAATGCGGCGCACTCGGTCGAAAATCAATTTTGATGCGTCGTTGCTCGATTCGACGTGGCCGCCACCTGTGTGTCGAAAGTCCGCGTTAATTTTCCATTCTTTTTTTTTTTGCGCCGCCTCTTTCGAACAAACATTTTTGCCACAGAAATACAGGAGAGAGAGAGAGAGAGAGAGAGAGAGAGAGAGAGAAATTTTGTGTTCCGTTGCAAGCTGAGATCTTGCTGTTCCACGACTGGAATCTTGAGTGTCGGGAAATTCTCACTCCGTTAAAGTTAGAGGACCAGTCATTTGCTCGCAGTTCCCGTGCGAAGGGTGTTATTAATCAACGCTTGCTTTGAACGAAATTGATGGTTCAATTTCGCGAAAGTAGATAGAGGTGGGAAAGTTGTAAATGGTGTAATTAAATTCTGGATAATATTGTCTTTCCTTAAGTGTTACGGCGCCGATATATAGAAGCGAATGACGACATTGTTACAATAATAAGAGAACTTGGCGAGTGTCTTCGCTGGTCTTGGATAAAATTTAGTATTTGTGGAGCAAGCGAAATTAAGGGTCACGTGTATCCTTGGCTGGGAGGGGGGAAGTGGCGGGGGGGGGGGGGGGGGGGGGGGGGGGGGGGGGGGGGGGGTAGCTGGTGTGTTTGCTCATACTACACGTTCTGTTTCTCGAACGTTCCATCGAGTTCGAAACGGGCTGTTCAAACAGTCATCATCGCCCGAGTTGGCAGAATCCACCGTTGGCTGTGCCATGTTCCACCGTGTCGAACGTGCAATCTACAACGCGCTTCACAGTGTCATCAATTTCGTGCCATCGACGTCGTTATTTCACTTTGGCGAATCACACTCCTCGCAAAATTCCCCGCCCCTGTTAAACTTGTTACACAGCGAACGTGTAAAGTGTGGATCTTGGAGAATCGTCGAAAGCGGGATCGAAGAGCGGAGGGAGGATGAACGAACGGCAAGTCGAGACTCTCGGGAGAGTCTCGGCGAATGAACGAACGAGAGAAGAGGAGGAGCAGCAGACCAACCTCTAACCATAATCTAGCATTATGTCGAGTGGTGTAGGGTCGGAAGAAGCGGTTGAAAACGAGTTTGTTCGTTTCGGCGGATTATCCTGCCTCCGCGTCTCGGCCTGTGTACAAAGAGCGCGGGCATATTTTCACGGTTGAAATTCACGTTCGAATCCACGAACGACGTTACGCCGGTTTACCGACGTGTATTCGTTTAATCTATTCAACGAGCGAGACCGTGAACGAGCACGATGCAGAACGAAGGTGGGGGAAAACCGGGAGGGGGGGGGGGAAGCTTCGAGAAGAGAACGAGAAGAGGCTGTGAACAAGAAGGAACAGGGAAGAGGAAAACGAAGGAAGCAGAAAATCGACCAGTCGAATCGAGAAGACAGTATCTCTGTTCCTCTATCTTCTTCTTTCTCCGCCTCTGTCTCTTCAGAATTCTTTCGCGCTAATGAATTTTTAAAACAAACGCCGGTTCGCAAGGCGCAGCCCACGTACGTATGTACATACGCCGATCGCGAATAACCAACCACCACCGCGCCCCTCTACTCGGTGTGGCTTCAACGAACGCTCGCTCTGTCCGTCACGGCTGCCCAGCCGCCATTTCACGAATATCGAATTCCTTCGGCCAATTTTTGAATGATACTTGATAGCAGGGAATTCGTACTAGTGCACACACAGGGTATTCGACAGCGCACGGGATGCACGAGCTCTTTCCCCCTCCCCCCTCCCCCCGTGCCCCCTACCCTGTTCGGCCTCCATGTTTTTCTCCTGCAGCGCTCTGTACGTTGCCTACGTACATACGTTGCCTCCTCGCCCGAACAGGTTCACCCGTTTTCCACGGGATATTACGCACCCGTGCGCGTAATAAACGATCCGACGAAGACGCTAAAAAACGGTGATTGAGTTTCATACGGTAGCTGACATCGGAGATTGCGTTACGCGGCTTGATCTCGTTCCTTCTGCCAGAGCGGTGTTAGCGAATTCGCGTTTCCCCGATGTATATATGATATATATATGTATATATATATATATATATATACGTATTTCGAATATATATGTATATCGGGGGCGAACCGCCGGGATTCGACGTCGGCTTTTATTCGTGCCACTCTCTCGGCCGATCGATCGCAGCCGCCCTGTCTCTCGGTGAACCATGAAAAACGCGGCGCCGCGGCTGAATCAACGATTGTAAATGTGAATTCTTCGAGGCGCGACGTTCTCTCTCCGCGTCCGGGCAATGAGAGAGGAAGCGCCACTGCGCCGAAAATAGTCGAAAAGTAGTGGCGCGCAGTCTTGAAAAACTTTCGGCGTTATCTTCGTTCGTGTTTATTTTCCGTTTATCTCCGATCGGAGTTAACCGGTTCGAAACCGCCGAGAGGTACTCGGCTATCCGGAGAAAAATACCAGAAAAATACTATAGACGACCGTCTATCGCGTCGAAATTCCCCTGATCGGACGGATCACGTGTCCCTATTAGCCCGGATAATGGAGAGTCTACTACCGTACCATTCATTTGGCTGCCCGAGTCTCTCGAGCGAACTGCTTAACGCGCACTCCTAAATGCGCGGCTCCAAAGAGAGCCAAGTGCCCTTAAGGGTACGTGTCTCGCTCGGAAATAGCCGATTCGTCATCCCGCCTATCGTAAACATGTGCGCCGGATAAAGCTGTCTTCGGAGGTGCACTTTTCTTCTGACGATTTTTACCACACGCGAGACCAACCGTCGCTTGTTCGAACCCTCTCTTGAACCATCTCTTGAACGCCTCGTGGAATACGCTCGAGTCGTAAATTAGAAAGGGGCTGGAACGACACAACGTATAGATGTGAAGATAGTACAGATCCAACTTTGACTTTTTTTCTTTTTTTTTTTTCTGTTTAGAAAAGAAAAAACGACTTGATCCATGTCGTTACCATCGGTAGCGAAAGAAATGACCGGCGTTATTCTGACGGTTTGCGGCGACACGTGCACACGTGCGATACATTTCGCATCATCACGATCGAGAATGTGAGATGCGCGGGAACGGTATAGAGAGAAGGAACGGTGTAGAAGGGAGGAGAGCGTGGACCGACGAGTGGTCCTTCGCCTCTTTTTCCCTCGCACCTGAATTTCAAACTAAGCCCGGGCCCGTAAACGCGAAAGCCGCCTTTGAACGAGGGCGGTGGCGAACGTTTTTCGACGAGAAAAACCGGGCGCGGAAAACATTTCCCTGGCGAGATCCGTGTCCGGCCACGGCGCGCAACCGTTGCATAAATATGAGGGAATCTCGCGCGCGCGAGGAGTCGAGCACGCGAGCGACATGAAAATGCGATGAAGGCTTCGCCGATGACGGCAGAGAAGCGTCGCCGCCCATCCCCGCGCCGCGAGAAAAAGAGGACGCGGAAACGTCAGCGCGAATTTCTCACCCCTTCTCTTCCCGCGACGGAGGGGGGGGGCGGGTTACGACTTGGCGAATTTTCCACTGGAAATTTCGTTGATTGCATCCTGAAAAATTAAAGACGATCCGCCCCCGTTCATCTCGTTCTCACCTCCTTTTTCCTCTCGATCGCGAATCGGAAATTCTGCGAATTCTCCGTTGAATGAGAAACGAGAGCGCAACGGGCGAGAATTCTTCTCCCCTTGGAAAAACAAGAGGAGACCGGGTTTGCTTGTTTTCTTTGACGCGAGTCGATGAGGTGAGTCATCGACTCGTGGCTTCTTCCGCGATCCTCGGCAATTACGCCGTATAAAATCTAGGATTGTGGTCCAACCGAGCTCGTTGCATAAATACAAGGGTGACGAGGACGCGAGAAATGGAACACCCGAGGACATGAAAATGCAATGAAGACTGGGTTGGAGTCGAAGGAGAACCACCGAATCACGAATTCGTCGCTCGTAAGCAAAGGGAAATATCAGGAATTTTTACCGAGGTGAGAGTCGCCGGCGAACGGTTGGATTCGGGCGCGAGAACGAGGTGTTAGCGGCGGCACGATTAACAAGAACGTAAAATCGATAGAACACGAGGAAGTGAAAAGGAAGGGACAAAGGTGACGACGTTGACGAACGTCTTTCCGCGGTGGAATTATTGTAATTTTCCAGGCTGACCGTTGCTCGCTATATTCAATGGCTGTTTCTTAGCGAGCCATTCTTCTCGTAATTACGGTTTTAATCTATCCAATAGACCGGGAAACCCGGTTTCCTCCTATCGTCATGCGAGACTATTTCCCCCTCTTCCGTTCCCCGACGCCTTTCCTTTCTCCGTGGATTTTTCTTCGCGAGCGAACGTCACGAAACCGGCACGAATTTTTTCGACGGGTCGCCCTCGTCGTAATCGTCGATCATCCCCGGCCCAATAGGGAAATTGCTTCCGTCGTCCCTGGAACCAATTACGAACGTTGTTACCAGAGCTCCTCGGTCTCGAAAGTGCTCCGAACCTCGAAATTTCTTTTCGTGCGTCCCCCCCTCTCCCTCCCTCTCTCCTTTCAACTGCCTCCGGTCGCAAATTACCGAACCTATTCTCTCCCGACGACTTTCACAGTCGGTGGCAGGAAACGAGCGTCGTAGGAAAGAATCGTAGGTGGACCGCGCGAGACCCTCCGAGTTCGTTCCTCTTTTGCACGAGCAGGGTGAAAGGGATCGTGGGGGAACGGAGGAGAATTTTTCGGTAGAGTCGAAGCTTCAGTCGAGGGTCCGGAACGGTTCCGGTCAGAATTCGTATCCTTTCATCCTTTCGAGCAACGTCGTTCGCCGTTCGGCCACACGCGAATCGCTGAACGGGGGGAAATATCATTTTCCCGGCTCAAATATTTGGGCATTCCCGAACAAACGAATATCCGTCCTCTCGCTACGCCGAGCTTCCGCTTCTACACCGCGTTTTTCGGGGCTCGTGTGCTGCGTCAACGAAGATTCGCGCGAGCCACACACACACGTACATGAAAGGGGAGAAATTCGCGATAGGAGATCGACGAGAAGAGATGCATCGTAAAGATGGAAAATGAAAAAGAGAGACAGAGGAAGAGAGAGAGAGAGAGAGAGAGAGGGGCCAGGGAGAAAGGGAGAGAGGGCCTGCACTTTAGCCCGATTAAATACTACGGTCCTGGTCGGGTAGCTGGTAATTACGCAAAGTGGTCGGTGGTCCCTGGTTACTTCGCGTTTACCTCCGCTTTCTCCAGCTCCCATCCACCCTAGCGTTCCAACTCTCTTCTGGTGGTACCCACTTTTACTTCTTCACCCCCCGTGATTTCTTCGCCAAAAGAAACAAGCTGGAAATTTTGAAAGATCCATCCTCCGTCCGATTGTTCTCCTGGCTTTCTCTCCACGGAGACGAGCGAATTCCTCTCGATCACAGACGTACTCAGACGTAGATAGGATCATCAAGTTGTAATAAAAACTTGAACAACGCGCGGTTTAATCGCGTTGAAGAGAGAAACCTTCGCTGTCGTACCCGTGTCTTTTCTCCCGAGACAAATCTTCCGTCGATCTAGCCGGCGTGAAGTCTCGCGTTTTACGATTTTCGAGTACATCGTCGAGTTACTTAATTACGATACGCGATGTATAATCGCGGTATATCGATGATTTGTACTTCGTGCACGGGGGACGTTTATTACTGGCTGGTTGCCCGAGGGATGAAGAGGCTTAATGGTGTCTCAACGGAGGGAAATAAAAAGATATTTTATGATTTACATGTCAATCACGGCGCCATTACCCGGGCAAGAAGCCCGGGAATAATCTAGCCGAGTCCACTGAATATTTATCACCTTACGAAACTTGTTCTCCTCGATAGCAGTTTATGAAAAATACCCTTCTCTCACGCTGTGATCGTTCTCTCGTCGTTTATCCAGCATCTCGAACAAGGAGAGACGAAGCCTCGCAACGATCCTGTAATAGACACTTTGGCTCGTGCAACCGAATAACGCGCAATATAATCGCAGAATGCGACTACGGAGTAAATTTTCGAATTTTCTGTCGAGTGTCGCAACCTTTGCGCGTACATTTTTATATGAATTTCGTACGTTTTATATTAATTTCAAATTAAACACTGTCAATAAAATTTTAACCAAAAAATGTTTTTTACGTGCAATACGAGCACGAAATTTCTTTACGGTAATCTTTCTCGAGCAAATTATAGAGAGAAAGAGAGAGAGAGAGAGAGAGAGAGAGAGAGAGAGAGAGAGAGAGAGAGAGACGGCGTCGTTGAAAACGAAAAAGTAAAACGGCGAATCGATCGACTCGAAGGGGGGAAGAAGCTGCGTGGCGCACGGGACGCGAAATTGATTTGATTACGTTGCTTCCTGTTTCTTTTGGACGATTCGCGTGGGGACGACAGGATGCGCCGCTCGAATCGATGCGTTCGCCGCGTTCGAAAACAAAGATCACCGGATCGGAGGGGGGTTTTCCCCGATCCTCGCGCCTCTCGATTACCTGGCCAAGACGCACCACGCGAAGATGCGTGATTCCATTTGCAGGTTGCAAATCAAAACCGCAGCCGGTCCACGGACCGCAGAGATGGGCATAAATTACCGTCGATCGAATCACCGTGCAATACGAATCGCTGCATCTGCCGTGCCGCCGTGTTATAATCGTCTCGTCTCGAGTTCTCGATCGGCAACGCTCGGACCACGCCGGTTGGATTTCTTTTGAGTCGGAGCCTGGAGCCGGCCCCCCTGTGAAACGCTAGTCCGTGAAACCAGATCGCGTAACGAGCCACGGGAACGCGAGCGTTCCACGAAATAAAAACGAAATCGGAATTTCTCGCGCGATGCATTGTAATCTCTGCGAGATTGCAGAGATCAGCGCAGTTTTCCCCGATCGAATATTGACAGCGATTTCCTCTTTTAACAATCGGCCATCGTGTGTCCGTCGATCGCGCAGGTAGATATCGGATATTGGCTCGGGCGTGTAATCGCGCGTCTATGGAATTTTTCTCCGTCCACGTTCATCAGAGGTTAATCTACGCGAAACTCCTCCGCTTTGGCCCCTTTCTTTTCCACTCACGAGCTTGTAATCCGCTCGAGCGAAAGCCCATTACGCCAGATGGCTTTGTCACGCCACTGCCACCGTCCCAAAATTAATAACCCTACTACCTACGTTTCTCGGCGTGTAGCATACACGCGCTCTCGCTTCCTCGTTCCACTCCCGGTCGTGTCTCTCCTTCTTCCCTCCCTTTGACCTTCGCCGTCGTCCACCCCACTCCGTCCCGGCTCCACTCTCGCGCGCGTTTCTCTTTGTAGTCGGCCGAAACAACTTTGCCGAATTATTTGTTCGACACGATTCGATACGCGCGTTTCTGTCGTATCTTATCTCCGATCTAACGTCGCCCCCTTCGAGGCGTGGAACGAGGGTGTACGGAACCCCGGCAACGAATATATACGACGTTGGATAAGATCGTTTCATTAAAGGCGACCGTGACGCTGTGCATCGCGCGCCGTTCGCGCCCATCCAGACGAGAGAATTCTTCTTTCCGTATCTTCCTTTCTCTCTGCGTTCTTCCGCGCCCGCCTCTACGAATGCTCGATACTTTCGCTTTTAATTGCGAAAGCAGCCCACGATTACGAGAGCGATCCGGGCGGCTATCTACTACCAGAAGGGCTGCATCCCTCTTCGTAAAGGGGTTGATTGAAACCAGATACGATCTCGTGGAATCTTAAAGTCCGACCTCGGCAATCCGAGAAGTAACAGGTAAAAGTAACAAACTATCGAACCGGTAACGAGTACTTCTCGAACGAGGAGTAGAAAAAAGAAAATAGAAAGAAGAAAAACTAGGAAAGAAGAACGATCGGGGACGAGCCGGCGTGGGGAATAATTAGTCGATTTATCGACGCGAAACGAAACAGAGTCGAAGCGGATTAGCGGATCGCGGTCGAAAGAAACTCTGTATAAAATTGGTCGGCGTGTATTTGCGCTGGCGCTTGCACGTGTGAGAGGAGTTAATGCAACTGCGCTACCACTGCCGCTGCCGTTGCATGCCCCGTAATGCAGTTCTGCTTTCGGAGCTTTCATACGCCTCCGCAACTCTGTGTGTTCACGGAACCGTGCCGTGTACACATTACCGATTTTCCCCGGTTACCGCGTATCGAGTGTATCGCGCTCTTCTGCACGCAACCGCAGTACTGTGGATCATTGTTTTCGAAAATACCGGCTAGATTAGGCTCCTCGCGCGTCCGAGCGATCCATCAGCATTCGATCCCGAAACATTTAACGTTCGACGTAATATTTCTAGTCTTCGGGCCATAATTTTAATTTCTTCTTGTTCGTCATGTCCGTTTGTTCGTTCGACGAATCGCGAAGGAGCCACACTCCCGAGAGAATCACAAGTATTATTCGTTAAAATTCACTTTGAAACTTTCGATTATTACGTGTATGCACGAGTACGGGCGGACGATGAAATTGAACATTTCTAAAAATGGAACGAACAAAAATGTCTTATATCGCAGAAAAGAAACTTCATAGAATATCGAATCGATATATATTGCGATATTAAGAGGTTTCGACGAAGAGTATTTCTTCTCGACTGATATTCTTCACTCCGTTGGATAATTTGAAGAACATTCGTTCGACATTCGTTAAACGCGAGCCGAGAGAAATAGAGAGGGAAAAAAGGAGATCCTCTTACGGCCCGTAGAACGAGAGAATAGCAGACGCTGCGTGTCTCCCCCGCCGAAAATCCGCCGTTAATAAGAAGAAGAAGGCAGATGAGAAAAATATTTGAGAACGGAATCGTTTCGCGAGCTGAGAGATACAGGCGGGCCCCGGCTCGGTTTCGAGGGGGCGGGGACTATAATAAATTCCCTCTTCTCCGCGCCTGGGATTAATCGTATCGAAGAGTCGGCAAGGTGGATTAAAAGCTCCTCGTATTCCCGGTAATACCTACCGGGGCCCCTCTTCTTCGACTCCGCCGGAGTGGGAACCATTTTCGTTCTGCCGAATTTAAGCCTCTCGACGACCGATCCGGCGCCAATGCACATTTAAATTGATGGCTTCACGGTCCCTTGCATTTCGCGCTGCGTGTACTCGATATCTCGCCCTATCGTCTCTCTCCCCGTGGCTGCGAGACCTCTGCTATCCTCCTCCTCCTCCTCCTCCTCCTCTTCCTCCATCTCCTTCCCTCCCTCCTTGTCGGCTCGCCCGCCTCGGTTCCCTCCTCGAGCCCACGAGACTGCTTCGAGAGCTTTATCCTATTAATCAATGCGCATAAATTGTTTTAAGGGAATCGTTACTGCCATTCAGACATGCCATATAATGTCGGCGGGGTTAATGTCGCGCGGCGAACAAGAGGGAGCCAGCGAACCGGAATCATTAGATGTAACGCGGAATAGACGTGGCTCCGGAGGATTTATCGCGCGGAAGCCGGGAATTCGCAGAGGCCCGGCGTTTCGACGTCGTTCCTATTCATAGGGTCCAGGCCGGCGAGCGGGTGCGCGATCGAGAACGCTGGCAATTGGGAATAGATCCCTAACTAGAGGGGAGTTGGCGTCATCCCTCTTTCTATTTAGAAGAGATTTGCGGTGGAATCTCTCCCGGTGGATCTAATCGAGATTCCCGTTTGATAAGTCATCGCCGTGCGATGTAGTAAGGTCAAAATAACGAAGTCTTGCGGCGGGGGAGGATTAACGAAGCGCGCAGAGTCGAGTACAGAGCGCGAAACATACTCAGGGCCACGTTTGAACGTAGGTAAGGTAGGGCAAGGTACGGAGGCGAGTACATTTTTCAAAGAGTCTGAGAAGAAGTGGCGAAAGTAGACGAGAAATAGGAGGTCGAAGGTGGCTTAACGCGTTTTATTCTCGTCGAGGTCGGAGCAAATTCGCGTCACAGTCACTGGGAAGTCGTTCCTTTCTCTTCTCAGAAGTACTCGAAGCTTCTTCTTCTTTCGCGTCAAACTCCGAGGCGTAGGCCCCTACGCTTTTCCGGTGGCCGTTGTCCCCGTGAGAAGCCAGGGGTGGAACTGGACCAGATAAAGAGACGAGAAAAGGAGACGAAGAGTCCTCCTTGTCACGAGGAAAGAGAGAGAGCGAGAGAGAAAGAGAGGTTGTGTTGCTCTCGCACGCTCGTATATCCAGTCGAATTTTATCTGGCTTTGGTCTCTCCGGCTGGTTCCCCGAGATTTATCGACGATACCGTTTTGCCCAGCTCGCATCACGCACGCGGTAATAACGAATAATGCGGAGCAGTTAGGAAGAAAGGGGAGGCGAACCCTTGGCTGTTCTTAAGTGAAAAGTGAGCCCTCGTTCCGACGAGGTGGATCCGAAAGCCTGGGATCCCGTACCCGGAACACGGAGGATCGAGCAGAATTTTCTAAAAGGGGTCGAATAATACGATCGTTACCCCCGCGCTTTTTCCTTCCATTTCTCTGCCTCTCTTCCATGATATTTCCCGTAATGCCAGGGGCCAAACCACGATTCATCCCCTTCGTTTGTGTCGGTTCGGAAGCCGGTTCTCCCTCGGCGTCGAGGCGCTCCTCGAGAAGCGCGCTTCTTATAACTCGCGATTTTGCTTTAATAATTTTATTCCTTTTATATTTCTTTGTGTCGTCGACCATGTTTCTGTTGTGACTAGCGTCAGCAGCGTGGGGGTCGTTTAACAAGCGCGCGAAACGACGACCGACTCGTCAACCCGGGTGGCAGCCCGAGTTTAATTATTTTGTCTCGCGAGTCAGAGACGGGCCCGCGTGTTCTTTTAATTGTCTCTTTGTGCCCGGTTCTCTTTCCGCACGGGCTGCTCGATTCTATTTATTTTCCTCGACGATGCGCCACGCTCGACCACTCTGGAACTTCAGGCATCCCGCCATTGACTAGAACGATCCTCTCGCTACGTTGCACGTCCTCCACATCTTTTCCACCTTTTTTCCTCCTTCCAGCCCTTCGCGTTCTTTCTTCACTTTTTTTTCACCCCGCGTTTCTTCTGTGCCGCTGGCTGCTCGGCCCCTTTTGAAATTATCAGTGTTTCACGGTATTCGCCGGTAAGTATTTTACGCTCGTCCTGCCGGCGACACTCTCGGCCGCTTGTTCGCGCTGCTAACGGCGCGGATCGCGAAACATATCGCCACTTTTTCTCCGTCTTTCTTTCTCTCTTTTCCTTCCTTTTTTTCCCGCGAGCTTCCGCCTCTTCCGTCTGACCGCGTTTTCGGTGCTCCGCGTTTCAAACACACTCTCTCGAAACGTTAGTAGCGTTGTTGAAAGAGGAGATTCTCTTTCGGAGATTCGTGGAGAAATTCCGCGGAGATTCGCCAAAGCGAATCTGGAACCATTCGTTTTGCGGTGAAAAAAAAAAAAGGAAAAAAGTAATACTGGTTTTTTGGGCTCTGCCGAGGGGGACAAGAAAAAAAAAAGCGTTCCATCCGGGCCAGAAGCGTCCCATTTCGATAATCGGGCGCAGCACTTTGCAGTTTTGCAGTTTTCATCTCTGCTGCCCGCAATAACATCCGATTTCTGATACGTACGAGTCGCATGCTGCTCGCAGCGTCGGGGAACCGGTCGCCTGCTTCGGTCGTCCACTAAATTCTTTCCTTTCTCTCGGCGATCCCGGCGATCGTATTTTCAGAGACTGTCGATTTCCTGCCCGGGTTACTCGATGAAAGAGGATCGCGCGCTCCACCGGAGCCAAGTAATCGGGTAAAAGGGAACAAGCGCGCAGAGGGATATCGGGCCGTGTTGCAACGAGATCAACTCGTTTCGACTAATATGAGAAATATTCGATCGAATCGACGCGATTCAATTCACGCGTTCTGTCGCGATTTTCTCTCTCTCTCTCTCTCTCTCTCTCTCTCTCTCTCTCTCTCTCTCTCTCTCTCGTTACTTCGCTCGTCAAACACCCATCGTCGTCGTATTGTATATAAATTAGTCGTCGCGCGACTAATCGTTTTTGCAATATCTTCGACATCTATTAGTCGCCGCGTCGATAAATTCCAGCGTGTTTCGATCGCTGCTCGCGAAGCGATCGGTGGGGGTAAGAGGCAGGCGTTGTCGACGCTTCCGCAAGCGAAAATGGAAGGCTGCAACGAAGGGGTTGCAGAGACTTGGGGGGACAGCAAGGGGTAGATGTGCCGCGGGTATATACCGATGCACGCGAAAATGTCAAGCGCAATTTCTGAAATTCCATCGTGTCGCTTCCCCCGTGCCACTCAAATGCCGCGCTACACTCTCCACCTTGCTCGTCTTTCGCCCCTTGTCCGCCAATCTGTAAAGGGAATTTCTCTTTCCTTCTGTCTTTCGTCTCTCCTTCCTTTCTTCCTTTCTTCCTTCCTTCCTTCCTTCCTTCCTTCCTTCCTTCCTTCCTTCCTTCCTTCCTTCCTTCCTTCGAATCTACCTCGTTTCTCGTCTACGGTTCTGCACCGATCTTCAGCGTGGCGACACGCCGGAAATAGACGTTGATCATCAGGCGTGCGCCGGCGAAAATTTCACGAGACGCGAGGCGCGTCGTTCCGGCGGAGATCGGTCTGCGAGCGATTACCGCCATTCCTACGTACCGGAGAATCGATCCGGGATTCTGTCGTTGCCCGCGGGACGATAAACGTTCGCTCTTGCTCGTCAGCCAGCCAGAGATACACGGCGGTGGGTTCGCAGTGATCTTCGCTGCGGGTTTTCCACGGTGAAAATAAAATTTACCCCGCGATACATACCCGTCGGGCAACTCCTTTTTATTCCGCTCCATCTTGTTCCCTGACGTGACCCCGTTTCCAATTGTCCTCTCGCGGCTTTCCACCGCGGTGCACGTGCGCCGCTGCTGGCAGCTCGCGTTCCGTGACGTGCATGCATGCCGCGATGCAGCAGCAGCAGCAGTAAAAGGAAGATGTTACGCCTGGCACGGGCGGCGGGGGACGTCGACGTCGTCGACGGAAAGACACGCGTTCCATTTACGCGATAGAAAAGCCTTCTTCTGGCTGTGTCGCGATTTACGCTGCCGCAAACGCTGACAACGTTGTCCCGCGAACGGGCTGAAAACGCTAGCGGCTGGTGCTTTGCCAGGTAGTTACGTACCGACGGACAAAGTCGTTTCGTTCAGGCAAATATATTTACGCGCTAGATTTTCCTTTGTTCGATCGATCAGCTCGCTACTGATCAATGAGTTGACATTTGATTGTACGAACCCCTTTCCGACAAAGCGAATTTCACTCCGCGAAAGCGAATTTCGTCCGAGTGGAGCTAATAGTCCGACTCGCGTGCATGACGAAACGATTTTTCTGTCGTGTTGCCGGAACGATAAAGTGATCGATTAAAGCGGAGCAGCCGAGTAACCGAGAGTAACTCACTGTAATTAATTTTGCGTAAATTAAACAGCGCGTTATCGAGTTCGAGATACGAATTACGAGATACGAAGTCGGGGAATTCTAGCGAGATAAATTACAAATCTCGCAGCGGCACATTGTGCGGGAGGCGCGCGCGTTTGTTAACAAACGCGAGATTGTTCGTCGCGAGCATATGTTGACTTTTTCTGCGTTCGACCGGCCTGCCGCTGTAAAAGGGGACAAAGTCGCGCAAAGGTCTCGACAGCAGCGACGGTGCCAAAGTGGCAGAGTGGAAAATCGGCACGGCGAGCAACAATCGGGGGACAACAGCCGGAGAGGCGACCGATTCAAAGGAATAATTGTTGTAATACGCGGCGGAGTCGCATGCGGCGAACAAAGCTGCGCAGCTTTTGTGTCGGTGCACGCACTCTTTCTCCGCTCTCTGACGCGGTCCGAACGAGACAGAGAGAGAGAGAGAGAGAGAGAGAGAGAGAGAGAAAACGAGATTTGTTCTCGCAGCCCCAAGATCCGAAAGAAAATACGAACAACGCGAGACGCGTAATTTTGGTGTCGCCGCGGCGCGTAATTCTTACGTTTGCCGAGGCCATTGTAACTTTCGTTTCAACGCGAACGAACAAAGAGGAAAGACGCTGCGAGGCGAAAGAGAGGGCGCGGTATTGGTTCTTTCGGTTTCTGCTTTCAAGTGACTATCAATAAACCGGCACTGGCTGAAAATCCCTGTTTAATTCCCACTATTGCGCCGTGGAAACGCGAGCTTCTGTCTTTCGTTCGTTAGGCAAATATTTCGAACAGTGGCGGTTTCGGGCGGTAGTCGTTCGATCTAACAATGAACCTGTATCCCCGGCGTAACAAGGCAATACAGATCTCGTCGATTTATTATACCTCTGTTTTCTCTTTGTTTAACAATACACTCGAAATCCATTAAACAATTTCGAGTGCGCAGCGGCGACGCGCAACGAACCGTCGATTATTTCGATCCTTTCGAGCCAACGTACGAATGCCACGGGCGGGAAATAACTGGCTAATCAAGCTCGTGGCGCCTCGTCCATCGACGAAACGAAACTCATCGTGCGAGCGCGAGCCCGAGCGCCGCCAACGCCTGCAAGCAAACCGGGGTTGCGGTCCCGCGAGCCACCGGCAATTCGCACAGCACGCGAATACGCAATTATTTTTAATTGCACCGGGGAATGGCGATCGCGTTCGGGGTTTCCGCGGCCGCATTAAAATGCGTCTGGGTGTAAAATTGAAACCTGCAAATCCGACGAGCGTGCGCGAGCGTGCGCGAGCGTGGGCCCCACGTGTTCACTCGATAATGTGATTTTCAACAAATAATTTCGGGCGCGAGCGCGTGCCGCCGCTCAGCATCCAGCGGCAGAGTTTCGCGTCTGGAACAACGCGGACGGTGCTTTCGTACGGCTGATTCGTCTCGCGGAGGGTTCGGCCGACGATTAACGCGTTTCGTGCTCGAAAACGTCGCGAAATCGCGCCGGAACGGCCGACAGGGGACAAAGCGGCCTAGTTACCGGTGACTCGCCCGCCCTTCGCCATCCCCTCGCGGCATATCACCCCCCGCCCTACCCCCGAACGATTTTAAGTGGCCCGCCGAATTATCCCGAATCGTGCTCGATCGGCCGTGTTATCGCCATTCTCTCCCGCGTTTTAACGCTCCGCCCGTTTCAACCCGTTCTCGTTTTCTGCCCGCCGCGAAATCTCGCTGGATAATTATCAATTTCACCGTAGACCAGTGGCTCGTTCTATTTGATAATTCACTTGTCCTGTCACCTCTTTCTCTCTCTCTCTCTCTCTCTCTCTCTCTCTCTCGATATGAAATTATTCGCCTGCGCACGCATGATCTTTCCAACACCTGTGTGTGTGTATGTGTGTATGCGTTCTGTAGCTTTGCACGCTCGTGATTCGCACTATTCGTCAATTTCTATTAGCACGAATATTTGAATGGCTGGAAGTAACAATGACGGTTTAGTTAGTTATGGGAAGCTAGCTAATTTTTACGTAGTAAAAGAATAAGAGTCGCGAGAGTGTCGACAGTTGAAAATACACGTGTGACTCACGATTTTCCCCCCGGTTAAAATTGTGCCCCTGAGCAACGAATTGACTTTCGTCTAACCGTACGATCATACAACCAGTGTGATTAGATTCCTTACTTAAATAATTCGGAACTCGATGTTACCGAAATGTGAATACCGTTACTGTTCCCGGATCGTCGACGAGAACTCTTCGAAAAATACGCTTCCTCTTCGGCTGCTTTGCCGGAGATCGAGTCGCGAATCGAAGCGGAGCGAACCGATTCGACGAGGCGATAAGCGTCGCTGGATTCTTAGAATTTCTGCGCGCCGGATGCCGGTTCCGCGAGCGAGGCCAGAGCCAGCCCGCGGGACTCGATTACCGATCTTCAAAAATACCGAGAAAGAGAGAGAGAGAGAGCGCCAGTTGGTCCCAGCTCTGGCGGTTTCCAAGGAATCGCGTATTCAGTCGCCGGAGAAAAATCGGCCGCCTCTGAGATTACGCTGCGCGCCTAGGAGCGCGTAGCCAATTGCACACATACATACATACATACGTACGTCTGGTATATGCGCGCTCGCGCGCACACGCGAGTGGCCAACTTCCGAGAGATGGAAATCGCGTTGTCATCGGGTTTATCGCAATTATCGCGGCGCTTGTGCAAATACGCGCGTCCGTGGGAATGTAATTAGCTCGGCACCGCCGGGGCAAACAATAACGTTTCGCCACGGAGGAGGAAGGCGCACGGCTGCTCGCGAATTCGCATTTTTTCCCCCCGGATCCAAGTCAATAACCGACTGAATACACGGTGGTCTATTACACGAGCGTGACAATTCTTCTTTCACGTTGGCTTTCCTCTTTGCAGCCGTGAAATTACAAATCACCTCGCGAACCGTTTCGAAATTTACCAAACTCGGATGATCTGTCGAGTCAGTGAATAGATCGCGCCGAATTTCACGCCTCGTTTTCACACGTTTCTAAACTTCAAAAGGTCCATTGAAACGACACGCGGATCCACGTGATTTGCTCGCGTTTCGCGATTTGCGGCGCCCCAAACTGCTAGAAAACACAGGCAGGGAGGAAAGGAGGACGACAGAGTGCACGCCCCGAACGTGGAGGCTGCGGCGATGAAAAGAGAATCGCGCGCGGTCGATTCTATTCGCGATGAACGCGAACGCGCGTGGATACAAGGGTTAGAAGAGATAAGCATCGCCGGATTAATTATGCGTAATGCGTCGGACGTGTGCACCGCGTGCCTGCGCACGCTTGGATGTGTAGTCTGAAGACTGCGCCGTTCTCTCTCTCTCTCTCTCTGTCTCTCCTTCTGTCTTCGCTGTATTCAATTATCATTGTTACTCCGCGAGTTTACAGATGTTTCCGCGATAATCACGACGTTGCGCTTGCGATTGCACGTTCGTCCTGCCGGCTCGTATTAACCGCCATTGAATGGCAACTGTAACGGCAGAGAGAGAGAGAGAGAGAGAGAGAGAGAGAGAGAGAGAGAGGGAAAGAGAGAGAATAGCTGATTGTCACCGCCGCTGGTACACGTTGTCCGATATATGCGTGGACGTAGCGACTCCCGGGAGGGAAACAAAGGGGTGGAGAGAGAAAGAGGACGCTGGCGAGGCCGGCCACGCGACTTAATTAGGCTCGTTGGAAAAATTCACGCGGTCCCGGTTGCTCTGCTAGCCGTCGCGTGTTGCTCGACTACTGGCACCGCTCCAGGTATCCCGGTCGTTAGTACCTTTGAACGCTTGCACGGGGATCGTGCTCTGCTTGCGAACTACGTCGTAACGCGGTCCCATGTAAATCGAGGTGGCACGGCGGTGGTTGTTGTCCGCTGACTGATATGGAAACGATGGCTGCTGGCTCGAAGATCGAGTTAGAGGTGTTTGGGCACGTTGTCGGGTTAACGGTGCAACTGTCCAGCTGTTGTGTGTTCCGAAAATGTTTCGTACGATGAGAATTAACGAACGCGGAATTATCAGAACTCGGTTTGTTCGGACCAGGTTCCCAAAACTGTTGACGTCTGACTGTACTTGTCCTGAACTGCCATTACTGAGAGAGACGAAGAGATCGCTCACGATGAAGAAAGAATCAGTGGTCCTCTCTTGGTATAAAATTCAATTACGTTTCTCCAATAGTGTTCGCAAAAGTTGATCGAAAAACTTGATCGAACGAACAAGCAAATAAATAGCAAAATCGGCGAAGCGTACCGGAGACGACGGATAGAGCCGCACCGATAGGAAAAAATTGGCAAAGAAGGTAATCGCAGAGGACACGTACGGAGAGGGTGTGCGTTTGGTGGAACCGCGAGGCCGGATTTCGCGCGACCAGGAAAAACGAGAACGAAAGCATAAGCGGTGCAACGTCGAACGGAAATAAATAGTTGGGGAGTTTCTGCTAGGATTCCGGTTGTGCAGTCTGTGAAAGCGTGCGGGGAGGGAAAAACACGGTATTGGCGTTGCCGCGCTCTATTTCCGTCCCTCTGTTTTTCGGAGCCCTTTTTCTCTTTGGTCGTCCGCTCTGCTCTGCTCTGCTCCGCTTCGTTTCGTTTCGTTTCGTTTCGTTTCGTTTCGTTTCGTCTCGTCTCATTTCGTCTCGTTTCGTTTCGTTTCGTTTTCTATATCTCTCCTCTCCGTTCCTCTCGTCGTTGGCTCCGAATGTTTTCATTCGACGTTGGCGTCCCATTGTGCCGGCGCCCGCTAAATGCCGAAACGCTGATGCGAAAACTGTTTTCCTTTTTTGCCTTCGTTAACCCACATTCACGGTGGCGCGTTCGGCTCGAGACTCGCATGCCTAACCCTCGAGAGTCGGTCCCGTAAACCGACGCAAGCACACACAACCCTTTCCCTCTTCCACCGTGTTTATTCCGTTCGTTCCCTCTGAATTAAGCTGATTTATATCGTTCCGCCGACAACGGCGTTGCAGTTTTCTCTCTCACCGACACCTACATACATGCCGCCCGCGCTTCTCTATTGTCGCTCGATTTTCAAAAACGGAGACGATAATAGGGGAACTAGCGAGAACGCCTGTTGTACCTCCTGCGAATGGTTCCGGCCGTTCGAACGCTTTTTTTTATCCAAAGTTCCGCGTAAGCGTGCTGGAGCAGCGGCATTCGCGCGTGACAAAAAAATATAAAAAAATCCGCGCGACGAGACGCACCGTCATCGTTGTGAATTTCAGCGGCGACGGGGGAGCAGGTGCGCCAGCTGGATTAGGCGCGAAATCGCGCGGATAACATGTTTTCCTTTCGGTAATGCCGCGCGACAAAGGGATTTCGCGAGAATGCGACTGACATCGAATTTAAAGCTCGGTGAAAAAACAGAAAAAAAAAAAAAAGGAGGGAGGCGTGCGATGCGTGTCGAACACGCGTAAACACGCGACTGTTAGTCGCGATCGCACCATCCCCCGATTCGATGAATTCGTCGAGTTTGACAAAGCCTCTGCACGGTTGTTCCACTTACCGATTCTAATTCGTAAAAAATGTAAAATCGAAAGCTCGGAAGTTCTCCGAAAATCCTCGACGCTTGAAGTTCCAAGTGTTCTGAAATTCCGTACGCGTTTCGCGCGCTGTTGCGCGTCTCGCGCTCGTTAAATCTACAAGACACGGATTTCACCCGGAGAGAGATCGTGACCCCCCGAGCACTCGAGGTGTTTGTCCGGGGAAAAATGCTACAGCGTAATGAAAAATCGGGTTGCCGCGCGTTGGCGCGGTGTACCGCTCGCGGTAGCAATTACTCTCTCACCCTCTAACGATGCTGGGTTGTTTTGTTTGCAGGCGTAGTCGGAGCTCGGAACTTCACGATGGAGTGCCGCAAGGGTCGACGGAAAGGTCTACTCAGTGGCCTGGTGTTTGCGTGGCTCCTAACCAGCGGTTGCACGGTCGCGGCGCGAAATATAGGTGAGTGCCCATGGTATTTACGATTTCAGCGAGCGCCGATTCCAAACCGGCGACCTGTCCACCACTGGTGCTGCCTCCCGGCTCTGTCCTTGTGCCAATTAAGCACTCTTTATTAAGCCTCCTCTCCGTGAGGAGAGGAGACCGCGCGAATATTTACGCGCCGCGCCGCGAGCGCGGCCGTGTTCTACCCGAAGCGGCTGGAAAAATGGCCGCGCTTCGTAGTAGTCGAACGTGAATTTCCGTGGCGACCGGTTGACGACGAAAAGCCCCGTGGTCAGAGTCGAGGAAACGAACGGCAGTCGATGCTTTTTGCTGCATGCGGGTAATTGGTAAGAAGGAGACATTCTTTGCGAATCTAGATACCATACAACGTAGAAATCGCATCGCTTTCGTTAATTTTACAAGGTAACTCGAAAAGTTATCGCACAAGTTCGGCAGAGTCGTGTATACAAACGGTAAGTTTCGTATAAACGCTAAAGCGTGAAGCTTAAAGGTTTAAAGAGCTGTGGTTTTGCAATCGTTTAGCATTCGATAAAAATTAATTCGAAATCGGTATCGAATTCCGCCTGCGGAAAAATTGTCATCGGCGAACGTGTGCGGGGATACACGAGTGGAAGGTGGCGCAACAACGCTACGTGGATGCGTAGGGTGGGTTTTCAAACGTCAGGGAAGGTTGGGTCGAGAGGGGGCCGACGTAGATCGACGCACTGCATATCCGGTCGGGCGAAACCGCAACACGGCGGCCGCGCTTACCGGTTGACCGTTGAAACATTTATCGGAAAGCAAACACGATGTGTTTAATAACGAGGATGGAAGTAGCCAGCCAGCCAGCAGCGGGAGGGTGTCTGTGTGTACGCCGTTGCATTTTACTATCGCCGATGAGGATCGTCCCTTCGACCCCCTCGAAAGATCCCCTTAGGAAACGAACTAGCGGATCGACGTTGCTGCTGGCCGGTGCTTAGGAAGCACTCTGTGCACGAAACAACACGGCCACACGCGAGAATTAATTCGTTCGCTAATCGATTTAGGAGAAACGACGTGTGTGAAGTGATATTGTTGCGGCAAGAATCGACAGTGGCCACGGCGTGTGTACGTGTGTTTGCCACGCTGCAATTAGAGGACAAACACGCGTTACGGGGTTAACTGGTGGATAAATATTTGGAAAAATATCGCGGCAGATGTGCGCGAGTTCTTCTGTAATTCAAGCTTTCGCTGAGTCGGTCGGTTCGACGAGGGAGGCAGTTAATGTAATTCGTGGGGAACGTCAGAGTGTATTTTCATTGTTTCCTTTTGTTTATTTCAATACCGCTTCAACGGTGAAATTTTCTATTTTATATTTATATATATATATATATATATAAATCGCTGTGAAACGCTTGATACGATTCTTTTGCGATTCGTCTGGCAGGTGATAGGTATTCCACGCACGAGCCCACGGGTAAAAAGGGTGGAGATTTGGTTGGTTGTGCAACCAAGCCGAAGTTTCGGAACGCGTGCTGCACACACATACACACGTTGAAGCGGAACGGAGCATTAACGAGCGGCAGTCTCGAGAGCAATTTCAAGTTGCGTAAGGGGTCGAGTAAGGAGTAAACCAGAGTTAGGTACAGGAGAGAAGAGTTTCTCTCTATTCGTTCGTGTTATCACACACTTGGCTGCTCCTAATCCGCGCGTAACCGTACCCCCTGTGCGCGTTTCCACTGTCTTGGCCTTTCTGTCCTCTTTTCGAGCTCGTATCGCGGCTGCCACCCTTCGAACGCTCCACTCCACGGAGAAGACGAACGCGTGCTCGTTCGTTTCGTTCTCGTTCACCGACACAAACGGGGAAACTCACGCGATAGATAAATCAAAATCTCCGGCATTGTGCGGCGTGCGGTCGACGGCTCAGACAGCTTTGCCATCGTCTTTGATTTCGCCAGCGTGGGGAAAACGAAAGCGGCGCTCTCGAGAGAAAAATGGCAACAGCTAGATAAAGGGCTAAGGACGAGCGTGACGCGACCGTTTCCAACAACCCGGCGTTTTATCTTTTATTTATTCGCCGTATCGATTCGATTGCTCGCGATTTTGAAAGATCGCTTCTTCGGAGGATCGTCGATGTTCTCGGTTCTCGATATTACTGCGCTTACGAAGCAGTCGCATGAAATCGGCAGGTTGACACATCGTTCCCGTGATTACGCAAATTCGATTCTTCTAGAGGGAACTGGAATCAAACTGGAAAATGATCCATTTGAATCGCATTCTCTCGTCAGTTTCCTACGAGTTGTAACACGGAAAATAATCTACGGCGATCGTTTCGAGCAGCGTGAGCGATTTTTCGCATAAACTGCAAAACGATCGCCGTCATCGATCGAGACGTAATTTTCTCCAATCGTTGCGCCAACGATATTCCTCGGAAAATTTCACGGAAGCGAAACAACAAACACGCTGGCCAGATAAGCCATCTTTAAATTCTTGCCAAACGCCGTGTCAACCTCTCTGCGTTCGATTCGAGGCGTCGCTGCGATAAGGAATACAACTGGCGGCGTTCGCCGACGTCGTAGTTGAGAAATGTTCCCGTGCAGCTGGAAACGGAAGTGCGCCGGCTCAACGTCGTTCACCAACGACCGTCCAAACAACCTCGTCCTTGTCTCAACCTACGACCTCTGCCGCCCCTCTGCCCTCTCTATCTCTCTCTTCTCTTTCTCTCTGACTTTTCCAGCGAACCCGGGCAACCGTAACTTGCCGCGAACCTTCTAGCTTCTAAGATTTGTGGTACATCGGCAACACACGGTGGCCCCAATTTACTGCGCATTACGCCGCTTTTCCAGGTTGTTTCTCCTCCGCAGGAGTTTCCGTTTTTCGAGCTTTTCGCCCTCCTACCGTTCTCTCTCTTTCTTTGATCCGTTCTATCCCACCCTCGATCGTTTCTTCCCCTATTGGCCCGCGTACGCTGTGTTTCTACGGCGAACCGAGTTCGTTGTTAAACTTCTTCCGTTTCCCGGTGTCTCCCGCGAAACATCGTTTCACGGTATTGGAGAAATTTCGCCTAGAAAAAGAAAAACGAAAGAGAAGAAACTTGCGTCGCTCTTCCATTTTCGGGTGGATTTCGTTTCAGACAATTGTCGCCAAGTTAATCACAAATACGCGAATGATTCGAGTGAAAATATTCGACAGCCGAAACTTTCCACTGTCTGTGTGATCTCTCGTCGACGCTCGATTCGATCGAACGACTGAAATTTCGTTCCATTAAATGGAATTCCACTGTATTACTAGCCGGGAAACGTCCGCAGCGTGGTGTTTACGGTGACGGAACGTTTTTTTTTTTTTCCCCTGGAATTCGTTTTTCAACTCTCCTCGATGATTTTCCTACTTTCCAACAACGAGAGGGGTGACAATACGGACAGCGTACTTTTTTTTCCCTCTCTTTTTCGTGCCCGCACAGTGCGATGTGTATCGCAGCTGAAAGTTTAACAACGTAACAATGCACGGAGGACGACGAGGCTCGTTGAAAGCCGCTTCAACGTGACTAATCTAATTTCCAATCATGCGCGAGCGGTTGTGCTGCGAGCACAGTTCGCTAGGCTGTCTCTTCTTTCTTCTTCTCTCTGTGTTTGCCCTTCGGCGTGTTTTCGTCGAGTTCATTGAGTTCTACGCGATTAGTCGTTCAGACGGTAACGACCTGTCTGAGCGGCGAATTTGTCTGGTCACTGACATTCGCCTAGCGTTTTGACTCGTAATCGAAAGAAAATGAAGGAGCAGGTATCCACGAGTCCGCGTATTAAAATTGCTACGCAAACTTCGAATACAATCGAATTAATTCGATCGTTGGTCTGGCACCTGTTTTCGATTTTCACAACGACGCTACATTATTTGTAGCTCGACGAATATATAACATTTGCGCGCGCGTTGATCACCTTTACACGAGGACAAAGAAGAGAAATACCTAATTAAAAGCTGAGGTAACAGGATCTCAAGAGTTCCTTAAATTACCCTGGACCGCGGTATTGGCGAAATCTTTATCGCACGATGCATAATTACAAGATATAACGGGACGATCGTCGTGCTGCTGTACGAGTTCACTAGAACGGGAGAGAAGGTTTCGATCGCCGCAAAAATCTCTCTCTGAGCCCGATGGAAAACGACCGAATAAAATCCCGTATACGGGAAGACCACTCTCCTCGCCCCGCTGCTTCCCTCTACCAATCGCTTCTTTCGTGAAACTTACTTCTCTTGCCGCTCGCGTTTTCCAATTCGCGCGCCGAGCTGATCGGTCGCGCGGAAAATAAGAGATTGCCGTGATCCTCGCGTCTCTCGTGGTCGGTGTCTCTGTAAAGTTGAAAGAGGCGAGGAAGAGGATGTTGGCTGGCAGGAAAGAGGGAACCGAGGACGGAGAGGAGGAAAAGAGGGAACGAAGAGGAAGAGAAGGAAGAGAAGAAGCGAATCTTTCAGCCGGAATTCCTGGACGTGGCGATGGTTCGACGCCTGGCACCGGACGACTTGGTAGAAGGAGGACTTTTAATTCTCGTGACGTTCACTTCCGGCGCACGTGACCCAGTTCGCTGGCTAGGCGCCTCAAAAATTGCATCCAACCTTGGCACGAGCCTCTGTGTTTCAACCTATTTTCTATTCGCGCAGGATCACCCTTCGTCGCCCTCGCCGCAGCTGGTTTTTGACCGTAATTGAAAATCTTCGTCCTCTTTTCTCGTCGCGCCTTTCTCTCTCTCCCTCTCTCTTTTTCTTTTTCCTTCGTTGCGATCTTTTTTTCAACGGCGACCGTGGCCGCCGCTGCACCCCCTCCGTCGGTGCCGGCATTTGCATAGAGCACTCGTTGAGCGGTGCGCTCGACGCTGGATTATCGTTTCCTTTTTATCGGGGTCGTGGCATAGTTCGCGCCACGTTAGCCTGCTCAGTTGGAGAAATAGTTTCCTTCGTAGCTGAAAACCCAGCCCGGTTTGCCACCGACTTGTACTCTCGAGTAATTGACGATATCGTGCTCGCTAACACTATCTTTCTATATTATTGTTTGTATGTATACATATATATATAGGTGTTGTAGGTGCGTGCGTATCCAGTTCGTTCGTTGTCTCTTTTGTAAACGACAGGAGATCGATCGTCGAGGAGGATTTCCGCTCAGTGATTTCGTTTTCATGGACGGTTTGTGGAAGCTGCGCCTTTAATTTTATGGAATCCACGGGATCCAGGCTGTCGACTGGATCGTACGAGTGCACGCGCGAGCGGAAAGATCGATCTGCCCGTTCCGCGAGAGCGGGGCTCTACCAGTGTCTTTTGAACGGAGCAACCATCAGTATCTCTCTTTACGACGCCGTCGCCCCATCCCGGATTCCACGACGTAATCGATTTCCGATTTCTTAGTGGCCGCAATTTTTCAACGCCCCGTGAGAAATAACTTCGGAATAAGCCGTGCTTTCCGGCCCCGTCGCGAAACAGAGAGACGTTGCTTTCTTTCTTTCTCTCTCTCTCTCTCTCTCTCTCTCTCTCTTTCTCTCTCGCCATCGTCGTCGTTCGTCGAGTCGAGACTCGCGAGAATTTGACGCGATCTCGTGTTTTCAGCAGCGCATCTTCAAGAAGCGCGTTCCGTGCCAAACACGTCGCAGCGATTAGTCGCGACGACTAGGCGGAAAGGGGAAACAAGAGAGGGGCACGGAGAGGCTAAGAAGAGTTGGCGTTATCTGTTTAATACATTACGTTCGGCTTTATTTCTTGGCCCATGTTAACCGCTTCCGACTGCGAGTCGGTTGGCCCACGATAAAAAGAGGATAATAGGCGGCTTAGGGTGCAGCAGGGGTGACGAAAGAAAGAGGGGCACCAAGCTGCTTTTCAGTGAAAAACCGCGGCTAAAAAGTGAGCGAGGTAGAGGCAGAGAAACGAGGAGAACCGGCTGGATGGAAGAAACGGAGCTTTATTAAGACGTTATGTCTTCTCTCTCTGTCTCTCTCTCACTTTCCAGTACTCTCTATTGTTACTCGCTAACGCAGCATACACCCCCCGTAGGAGTTTCCCTTTCTCTCTTCTCCTCGTCGACGTCTCCTTCTCTCGCTGTCACCGCTCTCTACTTTGCCATTGCTTCTTCGTTTACAGCCGCACTTGACCCGCTTCCGAGATCCGCAACCAATGGAAAACACTTGAAATCGTTTTCTATTTTTCGTGCTCTAGCCAAAAGCGACGCATCTCACCCCCTTCGACCTGTGTTTCGCGCTTCTCTCCGGCTTCTTTAAACTTTTCTCTCTCCGTGCTCTTTTTTTCCGATCACGGTCTCGTTAACATTCATACGAACGAGACCTTTTTTTTGCCAAGTCGACTCGCCCCCTCAAAGAGAGAAAAGAGCCGCTCTCCGGTCTCTGGGGTAACCGTCACCCCCTGCGGCCTTTTCCCTGCAGGTTTGCCTAACGCATACCAGCACAATCGCGCGCGCCTTCGTACACGGCCGACGATTTCTCTTTTTTTTTTTTTTTCTTCTTTTCTTTTCTCCTTTCCTTTTCCTTTCTCGGGAGTTAAAATCGCGTGAAAGCGGCTCGAGGGTCTCGAAAATTTGCAACGAAATCAGCTCCGTATTCGAGTGTTATTCCTTCGCATTACGCCGACTTATTCCGCACGCGTTCCCTCACCCCCGATAGCGTGACGACTCTGCATTTAAAAGAGAGGCAGCGAGAACGAAAAGACTGTGCGAGTGGACGGATTTCACGGCTGTTTCGCACAAAAGAACAAATATCGCGGAAGTACAAAGTTGCTCCGATAAACCAGTTAACGAGCGCGAGAACCCGCCTGTCCGCTTAATCGAGCCGCCCGAGAGTAAA
Organism: Frieseomelitta varia; assembly: GCF_011392965.1. Classification (NCBI taxonomy): domain Eukaryota; kingdom Metazoa; phylum Arthropoda; class Insecta; order Hymenoptera; family Apidae; genus Frieseomelitta; species Frieseomelitta varia. The sequence continues at coordinate 427,867 of NW_025110353.1, forward strand.
CATGCGCCGTTCTGGAGGGATGAAGCTTGTTGCGTTACAGAAGAATTTCGCCAGGATCGAAGCGCGGAGAACAGGCGAGAACATCGATATCGACTTTCGTGAAAATTCAAGGGAGAATATCGCGCAGCGTTGAAGGAAGATTGGCGACGCTGCGGGCCTGTTTCACTGCTCGGTCCTATTGATTTTTTAATAAGCGCGCCTTTTTCCCGACCGATCGACCAGATAAGAAAAAGTGAAGAAGAAGAAGAAGAAGAAGAAGAAGAAGAAGGATGAAAAGAAAGAAGGAAGGAAAGAAAATAGAAAAAGGCAAGAGAGAGAGAGAGAGAGACTAGCTCGGTAGCGGGCTGGAACTTGCTGTTGAAGTTTCCCAGGCGCATTAATGCGCGCCAAATTAAACCGAAGTTTCTTCTTCGGTCGGAGAACTTCGTTAAACCGCTTTGTAAATTCCTGTCTAGCCCTAGTTGCTGCTCGCCTCTCGCGAACCGTGTAAAACCAGCTGGCGAAATATCGACGCATCGAGGTCAAACTGACCACCAGACTGATGCAGACCTTCGCTCTTTATTTTTTTTTTTTGTCAGAGCCCGGACGAGAATGCGACTTCTCGACGAGAACGAAGATCTCGCAGCGTTGAAAGCGAGAGTCGTTTGGAAAAGCGACTGCTCTTTCTTCTGTTTTTTTTTTTCCTTTTCTTTCCGCGCAGAATTAATCTCAGCTTTGCGGAATCTTGTTTTAAGCTTCCCTCCTCGTTTTAGCGAAACCCTGTCGTTGTTTGTAAATTTCTGTGTTCCACGCAGTTTCTTAATATCGCGGTTGTTTCGAGTACCGAGAACAACGTAGCTTTAACCTACGCGAGTCGTTTGAAAAAGAGATTGTCCTTTCTCCTATTTTTTCTTTTTTCTTTTTTCTTTTTTCTTTTTCCTTTTTCACGCAGAATTAACCTTAGCTTTGTGAAATCTTGTTTTAAACTTCCCTCCTCGTTTTAACGAAACCCTGTCGTTGTTTGAATTCTACATGGTTTTCTCAATACCGCGGTACCGAGAACCACGTAACTTTAACCTACGATTCCGCGTAATGCGGAATTCCCTTCGGTTCTTCCGCTTGCAAGTGATTAACCCGATCGAAAAGATACTCGATCAAGCCTCGAAGTAAACGGCTCTACCCTAAAGCAGTAAACGCTAACGAACGCGGTGTACGCCTCGCCTGTTCGATGGCTGTCGCGATTCGCGTTGCCGGTAATTAAGCGAAATCGAGGCGCCTTCCGCGGAAAATACGAGGATCTTACGTGAGACGGTTGGCTCGCGGCGCGATTCAACAAATAATCCTTATCGGTCGAGTTCAGAGGTACGCGTAAAAAAGCGGCACGGCTACCGGTGCAGCAAGGGATCAAATTATAAGCCCGTCGCGGTCGCGCGTTACATTAATTTACGCTTCTTTCCTTCTCCCTCTCATCCCGTCTCTTTCTCTCTGTCCTTCTCTTTGTCTGTATCCGTCTCTTTCTGGCAGGCTACTTCTGCATTCATCCTTCTCTCCCTCGGTGCCCGGTTGGTATGCGCGGATTACAAGAAGCTTGTGTACGTTTATATCGGCCTGCACGCGCCTGCTTTTATAAGTGGACACCCTTTTTTTCTCCCTCTCTCTCTCCCTTTCTTTCTCTTTCTCTCTCCCCGCGCCCAGGACACCGTTTACAAAGACGAAATGAATGTAGTTGCGTCTCTTCTGGAAACGATACCCAAACTGCGAGCCTCTTTCTGGTTATTTTGTTACAAACACCGGCGAACAGGTGATATATACCCGGCGAGTCCAGCATGAAAAGGAAGAATTATGCTTATTGAAAGTTTTAGGAATATTTTACTGCTTCGAGTAACCGGCTGTAAGATGAGTCCTCGATAAGCATTAGCATTTTAAGCAAGTCTTTCTTTTTTCTCTCTCTTTTTTTTTCCATCGGTGTTCCTTATCGCTGCGAGAAGTTGGAACTAATGCGACGGGAAATTTCATAAGCCGTTCCATGGTATTTCTCGACGGTTTTAACGAGTGTCCCACATAGAGAACGCTGTGATACCCGGACTGGAATCGCGGAAGCTGTAAATCCCGGCGCGCGCAGACTTTTAAATAAGCCTCGGCGTGGTCGTAATCGGCCAACGGATTCGGTATACGGTGGCAATAAAAGGCCAGCAGCGTTTCATATCGCAGCGCGCGCGATAAAGCGCACAAAAGGATCGTTCGAACGGCCAGCGCTCGCCACCGATTTCATATTTGTAAAGCCCGGGCCGGGCAACGTTTCGGACGACTCCTCGTTCCTCAACTACGCGGCACTGAACTCCAGCGTCAAAACGGAACGAAATCGTCTCGCGTCTCATTTACACCCTGAATACCATGGATCGTCGCGGAAATTTCATTCGACGTAGTTGCTCTCCTGACCGCAATTTTATCGTCCACGCGCGAATTTCTCTTCTTTGCCAAGAGAAATTGATTTCGAGAAGAACGGCTCGAACGAACGGCCCGCTCGATCGACAACAATAACCGAAGCAAGCATGCGTGCTTGCGACACGCGTCTCTGCTCGTAAAGCATCTGGGAACAAGGCGGCGCGGCAGCCGCGTACGCGGAATACTCGTAAAGGACGAGAGGAGGGAAGAGGATCGTTATCGGGCGCGACAAATTGCTCCTCGCTCCTCGCGAAACGAACTTCCAAATGGGTTGTTGCCTCTCGGTGAAACGACCGTGGAAAAACGAATGCTTTTAAGGACGCTTCCCACCGGCCATTACTTCGATTGCCGGCAAAGGCCAACTTGGCTATTGAAGTTTTCTGGAAAAATCGCTTCCTCTCTTCCGTTTCTCGAGATTCTTCGCGCGTTCGACTAAACGCTCGGTTGCTCTGAAATTTCGATAATATCGTTCTCATGGTACGACGCGCGTCGCATCGTCATCATCGTTTCGACTTGACGAGACACGCAACGACAATTCGGGACCGCGGGACCGACGTAAATCCAGCGAGGATGCCTGCGGCGGCACTGCCGCGCGAAAGGAACTCGAGGATACAAAACAGTTTCCTTTATCGCGCGAAAGTCGCCCTCCTAAAATTGTAACGGGGCGCGCTCGCTGGCGCGGCTAACTGCCCGATAAAATCGAAATCGTAAAACAGCGGGAAACTTGCGCTCCACGCTCGTGAAACGAACGCGTTCGTAACGCGACAACGCCCGGCCGGGCGAAATTATCTTTTAAACTACCCTCCGCGCGAAACTCCAGTTTGACGGTGCGCGGCGCGTACCGTCCGTAACTCTTGCTTAAACCGCGCGTTCCACGCTGCACTCTTGCCCTCGGACTCGCCTTTCCTCCCGCAGTGCGCGTCGTTAAGCCACCCCAAGCCATCCCTCTGCTGCCTCCTTTGTCGAGGGTGATTTTTATTCGAATGGCTCGTTTATCGGAATCGTTGTCGAGGCGCATTAAAAAGTTGGTTTGCCACGTTGCCATTGTCGGGGCTACGTGGCGCGAATTTCGCCAAAGTTACGCAGCCGTCGCCGCAACTTTAATTAATTTCGTCGCGACGAGTGGCCGATTGACAGCCGGCGTTCCAGTCTCTCTCTCTCTCTCTCTCTCTCTCTCTCTCTCTGTCTCTCGGGGCCGAGCTCACCGTTAGACGGGAATTAAGATTCGATCCTTGCGTTCGAGTCGCGCCTGGGAATTGTTGGATAAATTGCGTCGCGTTGCTTTGCGGGATTTCACCGCTAGTAAGTCGCTGGATCGTGTGAGTTTATGGCCGTTACGTTGCAACGTTTTCCACCTCAACGGGCACGTACACGAACGATTTCTATTTGCGTTTCTTTATTTGGTTTGCTAAACAAACACGCGCTGAAATTCGCGATTTTAACGAACGAATTAACGTCGAAACGTTAATTTGCAACGTGTTGTTGCAGTCGTCATCCGTTGAACGAGCTGGTGCTATTTTTGGTGCTGGCCTGTCGAGTAATTAAAAATGTTACAGGAGAATGTTCCCGATAATTTGCGTGCGACTTCTCTGTCAGTATTACCGGTGCGTTGTTATTGTTGCATGATTTCCATTGTTTCTCTTTATGCCCGGGGAAAGTATCCTATCGAACCGTTCCCGCTTCACGGTATGCGAGAGCAGCCGAGTGCCGAGCAGAATTTATCCGGGGCACCAGCGACGCGTTGAATTACAGAGATGAAAAACAATAATTACAGTCGATCGATATTTGATTTATTGATTTAAATACAATGTAATATCTCGATGAACGGCTCTGCGCCTGTAATAATGAAAAATAGAAGAACGAAAATCCACCTCTAACCGACGTGTCGGAATAAAATTAATCATTTCGACATCCCGCCACGTACAAGTCGCTAATTATACGTTGTTAAATCACTCGTTGGTACCGTTTCTTTAATTTGGACTTTGTTCTTGACACGACAATTGCCCGATATTGTCCTTGTGCAAAATTCATCTTCTGTTCGATGCATAATTTAAAATTTATTTCAGGTGTGCTAGTTATGTGAATCACCTCGCGTATTCTACAACGGCTGCTATTTATAACCAATTTACTTTTCGACAATTAACAAAGGAGGTGAAAATAATTGACAATGTGTCTGTTGCTTCAGGAAATCGGGGCGTGTTTCTGTTTTTCCGTACGCGATTTTCAAACGTCGTATCCGCGTCGGACGATTTTTTAATGGGAAAATATAGGAAATCTGTCGACAAGGAACGATAGGAATGGACGAAAATAACGACAAAACACGCGGACAAGGTTGAATGGGATCGGGATCGAAGGTCGGCCGCAATTAACGCGTTAATTGATTTACAGTTAGCCCCGGTTATCGTTGCGCTAGGCAATTGCGGCGCGAAGTGGGAAACTCGGGCTATTCGTGTCTCGCGGAACGTGCTCGCGGCTTGCGGCAGGCGAATGGAAGAGGATCGCGCGAATTCCTGGCAGTCGGCAACGAGCAAACGGCGGCCATAGCTGACGCAATTAAAGCCGGTTACATTGTTCGAAGGGGAGAGAAGAAATAAGGGCCGTGTGGCGAGCGAGCAGAGGCGGCACGGCCACACCGTGTACGCGGTTGGTTACTCTGTTTCGCGTTTCTCTCCTCGGAAAAGAGGAACGCGCGCGACACCGACGCACCAACTGGAATTGTCCGTTGCTGTTCTCTCAAAATCGAGAGGATTCTCGGCTGCGCGCTCTCGTCCGTCCCACAGAGGCGCGTAATAAATTGCAATTAAACGCGCGCCGTGCGCGACTTTGGAAGATCTCGCGGACAGGCGTCTCCATCGTGTTGCTCCCGCGAGGACCCCGCGCACACACACACACACACACACATATATCGTGGTTTCGATTAAAATGCGTCGTTTGTCGATCGCGCGTTCGATCGTGAAGAAACCTCTTCATTAGAACGATTCAAATTAGCTGCGCGCATCCGCGCCCGCGCCACACCCGTACACGAGAGTAATAACGGCGTGCGCGAGACCGTTCGCCCCTTTTAATTGGCCGGCGTTCGTTTTTTCGTGTGCGAGCGCCGAACGCGCGCGCGAAGGTTCCTCTTCATCGACTTGGTGGTTTCTTCGGCCGTCCGGTGTCTGTTATGTTAATTAAAACCGGTTGCCAGGCTCTTTGAAGCGGACGACACGCAACAATGCTCGCTTAAAGCGGACAAATTTAATGCGCCGTGTACACCGGTGGCGTCGTCCGGCCCTTTTCGTTATGCCCGAAACTCAACCGGTAGCCTTTACCATCGTGTCTGGACGATTTTAAACGTCCACCGAAATTGCGAGAGAAACTCACGCGCGATCGTGAGATTGTATATCAACGTCTCTCGAGGTCCAAATGCAAATTGTCCATATTAACGGACGGTTCTCCGTTGGAGCCTGGAACCGTGTCGCCGGTACATGGAATGGCCCCAGCGAACGCACGAAACAGTTCTTAAAGGACCATAAAAGTTGTAGTTGAAATTTACGACCGGGCCATCGATCAGCAACCGGTAGCCCCCGAGCTTAAAACAATTTCCCGAGAACAGATGTCTCTGTTCTCTGCCTCTGGTTTCTTCAGCTCTCTTGAAAACGGAGCTATACCTAAACTTTGAACTGCGACGGAGTCGGCGAACTGCAACCAAGTAGTGGTACGCGTAATTTGCGCGACGTCTCAACTTTCGATACACTCTGGCGTCATACCAGAAAGAGAGAGCAAAAAGGATGAGATAGAGAGAAAGAGAGAGACCTTTCCAATGCCTTTTCAAGAGACCTCTTCATTATGCGATCCCGATGTTTCCCTGCAATTAAGTCGGCTTGCAGGCAGGTAGGCCCCGATAGTCGGTGCATGTTACGACCGCGTAATAAACGTCCCGCGGAAAAGTTATCGCGTCGCTTCGTTTGAATTTGCGATCTTTTTTCTGATCGGATCCCCTTTTCCGTCATTCCACCCTTTCCTGTCGTGTCTCTCTCTCTCTCTTTCGCTCCGTCTCTCCGTCTCTTCTTCTCTCCTGCCGTTGTAATGCCCGCGATAATAAAAAACGGGCCGAGATCACGCGCTGGTTAACGACTCGGACCCACAAGAAGCTCTCGCCGTAAAAGCCTCTAAAAATCTTGGCTCGTTCCGTTGTAAAGAACAGTACGAGAGTATTCTCAATGTAACGCGATCCGCGGCGATACGGTTGCCGCGATGAATCTCACTGTATTCTCTCGATAAACGGAATCTGGGTTGTAATTTCCTCGTTGTCGGATGATACAGAATTGTTTCGAACTCGGAGCGAATAAAAAGTAATTAATCGGGACGAGATAACTTTTCACTCGCTCAATTAAAAAAAAAAAAAAAGGAAAAGAAAAAGTGAAAGACCTTTGACCAACAAGGATTACATTGAGTGATTGATCGTGGCTTGATCGTCTATTTAAAGAAAAAAGCTGCAAGTGCTAAACAATAAAATCAGCTTTTTTCAGAAATAAAATATATTTATAATATTTAACATTTTACAATATATTTACGAATAGAGGACAATTCTAGTACTCACCCTGCTCTGCACATCCGAGAAAAATTTGAAAATAACGAATGTTTTTATGACGCAAAAATCAAGATTCCATTTTATTCGTAATTTGTGTTTGAATGTACAATATTTATAAATAAATATTCAAGAAAATTTGTCAACATTTACTTGGAAAAATTTGTGAAAAATACATCGTTTTAAATTGTTCAAACCCAAGCTTTTTTTTATAAAATGGTGTGTACCATTAAATTTTTCGTTAAGAAGCACTAATTTCATTAATTTACATAAAAGCGGTATCTTCAATAATTTCCAGAGATATTTGATGAAACAAGTTCCGCATCTCTAAATTTGAAGGTGGTTTTCATCCCTTCAACATGGATAACAACGATTGCCTATAAAAAAAAATACGGGTCAAATACTTTTTTGTAAACTTCATGTTCAAAATTGGTGATTCACAATTCGTGAAGTATATTCTCTTGCAAGTGGAAAAAAAAAAGAAAAGAATTAAAAAGAGTATAGTCTGGTCTCTTCAGAGACAAAATCACCCTCGTTTCACATAACGATAATTAACGAACGAAGGACGCGGTGCAAAGTGAGACGGATCTCGTCTTACGTTAAATACGTTAAAAGGATTCTAACTCGTTGGCAATCAGTTGGCGTTCTCCGCGTTCAACGAGAACGACTTGCAACGACCTTGACGATCAAACTGAAAGACGCGCCGTCGTAGGTTTCGCGTGTCGGAACCCATCGGCCAGCAGCGAATAATACCATCATCGAGTGACTTCTGATCGGACGTGCAAATATTTCTTCGCCGCGGTGGACGATTGAAACGCGGCGTGCACGCGGGGGCCGATCGTCCGTGTGCGTGTGCGCGCGCGCGCGGAGCCGAGACAATCGCTGGAATGAGGAGAAGAGAAAAGACGAGCGACGAGTGCATTCCAAGACTCGCGAGAATGAGGCGCGAGCATCGAGCAGGTGGTAAAGGGGAGGCAAAGGACGAGCGTAAGACGGAGGACGGAAGGCTGGACCGAGGATGGGGCGGGGGAGGGGGAGAAGGGAAGGTCGGCAACCCGGCGTTACCCGCTTCACAAAGACAAGAGAGACGAAGACGAAGGTGAAAAGAGGGAGCCAGAGCGGCGCGGCGGCAGGAATGCCGAGGGAGGCGTTCTCGGGCCCTCCGTGTGTAGTGTTTTGCGCTTTTCAAGCCATCCTCGCGTCAACCTGTTTCTCGTTCGCTCTCTTTGCTCGTCGTCTTCTCCTCTCCTCTCTCGTCGCGTCTCTTTCGTCGCTCATCCCTGGTGCCTCTTGGTCTCGAAAAAATTGCTGCTGCCGAAGAAAAACATTATTTTGATAGAGAGAGAAAGAGAGAGAGAGAGAGAGACCGGTGTGTACAGAATGGACAATCTCCGCCGTACGACGAAAAGATTTAACAAGATATCGCTTGAAAAACTGGAGCCACGAAAATTGTATCCCAACGTTCGTTTGATAAAAGCTGGACTTTTGACAAATTTTTCAGGTCACCGATGATTTACGCACGACACACAGACCGCGTTTAGACCTCGGTCGCCGAGAGAGGCTTCTGTTTTCCTTTCTGTTCCACCGCGAAGAGAAACGAAGGCAATTCGTCGGTGTCGTGGAATCGGAATCACGTGAAAGGAGGGGTGTGTTTGTTTTCTTCGCAGTTAGCTTTTTCCCCGCTTCGGCGACGAAAAACGGCGCGTTTCTCTCTCTCTCTCTCTCTCTCTCTTTCCCTCTCTGCTCGTTTTCTCGTTACGACGTTCGATCGTTCGCTGGCAACACGCGAGATCTCGTTTGAATCGAGTTCTAACAGTGGGCTGGCTGACCGCGGCTGCAGTCTCGCCGGGCGCAACAGAATTTTAACGAGCGGACGCTTCCGATAGGTTCCCGCTGAAAAAGGCAAAGAGCCTCGATCGATTTTGCGCGGAAAGGGTTGAGAAAAATGGGTCAACCAGCGCGGCGGACTGTTGCGGGCCGCTCGAGTAGAATAGGAACAGTCTGGCAACCGGCCGGTTTTCTTACATCGCGTGCTTCGTCGACAACAAACAATCAATTAACGGAGCAAAGTTTCCCCTATCTTTGAAGCTTGACTCTGTTAATCAGATTATTACGTAGGAAACGTCGACGATCGTCAACGGTATGGTGTTGTTTGAAATATTCGTCAGGCGATAAATTCGTACGAATGCAACGATGCCTCGTCGTTAAAGAGAAACGGATAGAACGGATCGTATCTTTGAGGGTTCGATCTTTCTCCTGGAAACGCCAGGCTGATTGAGCAGTGTAATTGATGACGATTTTACCCGCGCGAAGTAGATTGCACTCGAGAGAGTACGGCACGGCAGCGCGAGAGCGGTACCGATCGTAGCGTGCAGAAATGACGACTGACGGACTGATTGCGCCGTGAAAGGTGAGAGAGAGTAAATTGTCGGGACTTGAAGGTGAGAGCGAATGGCACGTAGGATGAGAATCGAGGATGAGAATCGAACCGGTCGAGAAAGTGAACCCGAGAGTGAGCCACGAGTCTGTAATAAAGAAGACATCAAAACCCACCGGTGTAAAATACCGTGCACGACGGTAGATACACCGGCGGATAATAATTCTTCGCGAGACAATGAACTCGAATGTGAAATCGGATTTATCACGCGAGACGTTCTATGGAAACGGCGCGCTCGTCGCCGGTGCGCGAGATCCTATGATTTAAAATCCGCTCGCGTTTCTACACCGAATTCTGTTTTAATTTGTCATTCCTTTATCTCGTCGAACGTCGTGCCGGCCCGTCGAAATCGCGGTCTGCTAAATGAACAAAATCAATGAGAATCGACGTTCTCCGAGCATTTTCTCCGCTTTATCCGCATTACAGCGATAATATTTCCGTCGTGAGAAACTGAGCCAGGAAAACATAGAGAAAGAAAGAGAGAGAGAGAGAGAGAGAGAGAGAGAGAGAAGTGGAAAACAGCGGCACAGGAAAATACAAAGTATTATACAATATTTTCAGCGCGGATGGCGGGCGACGAAAAACCGGAAATCCGCAAAACCAACGGATCGACGGGCGGTACGATAACGCGCCGCGAGTTCTCGCCAATCAGCTTTGTGCGCTTTTCGCTCGGCGAGCAGAGCGCGGCAAACGAGGCGCGAACGGAACCCACGTTCGCTGCCACCGCCGTACCCCTTTCGCTCTTTTTTCTCTCTCTCTCTCTCTCTCTCTCTCTCTCTTCTCTCGGCCGAGCTTTTATTTGTCCTCCTTCTTTTTGTACTTCAAACGCAATTAGTGCAGTCAACGCTGGTTGTGCGCGCCGACGGGGGATTATAATGGCAGCGCGTGCACTCGCGCGGCTAATGAGATCCGGAAAAATCAGGCCTTCGGTTTGCGCGCGCCCGAGCGACGCTTGTTAAATGACGCTCGTTTGAAGCAGGCTTCCGTGTTTTCGGCCGCGACCGCTTCCCTCTTTTCCGATTACAAGCGCACCGGCCAGCGCCGACGACCCCTCGCTCTGTCTGCCAGCCCCCCTCGCGCGCGTTTGTTTCCTTCTCTTTCCGTTCTGTTGTCGTTCCCTCTGCTTCTCGTGCGCTCGCTCTGCAGGCTAGCCTCTTTCGCTCTTCTCTTTCGTTCTTCACCCTCTCTCCCTCGTAGCAAAAGCCTCCAGCTGTGATTTCTTGTCGCATATTTTTCGGCCCACACATGCACACACGCGCGTCACCCCGCGTGTCGAAGGGGTTAGAGGTGGTGCTCCATGAAGCGAAACGGAACCGCGATGATAATTCACTCGCTGACGAAGTAATTGCGCGCGGTGGACCGACTGCGTGCCCCTCTCGCCCTCCTCTCGCCGTTTCTTGTTTCAATCGCATTGAAAATCAGCCGTAAATAACAGCCGAGCGAAGTGCAAACCCGAGGGGGTGGTTTTACGATTTCTCGAGGAGGAATGGATTGAAATTCGTTATTCGGTGACGAATGGAACGGGAGCTTCAACGGGAGATTGCGTCTGACGTCGATGATTGTTGACGGATTTAACGCAAACGAGAATATCTCCTGGCGATAAATGGAATCATCAGCGGTTAGACGAGAGTCCCTTGTCGACTCTCTTTCTCTCTCTCTCTCTCTCTCTCTCTCTCTCTCTCCTTCTGCGAAGTTTGTCGCGTTCGAACGCGTAGCCACGATCTCAAACACGCACGCCTGAGACAGAACCGAGATAGAACCGAACAGAACGCTCGTTTCTAAATTCAATTTAGAACAACCCGAGCGAAACGGGGATAAAAATCGGCTACAAGCCTCTTTCTCGCAGCGGCGAAATCGGCACGCGTAATTATAAAATCATTCTTACATCCCCTCTGTTTCAACATGCAATTACATTCGTTGCTACAACATTTGCGTATGAAGCGGTGGTAATTAAATGGTGGAAACTTCGTATAATTAGAATCGCGTCCCTATTCAAACGTAACAAAATGACGAACCTCTAATTACGTGTGATTTATTATAATTAATATTTCATATATCCGTTTTCAACGCCCGTAACAAGCGCGGAATGGTATTTGCATGAATGATTGTACGCTCCGAAATTCTAATGTGCCAAATTAATTACGTGATAACACCTCCCCCCTCTCCTTCCCACCATTTAATGGAGAGTCGTCCTCCCTTCGTAAAATATCTCACGATCTCGATCTTTTTAAATTTCTCGATCCAAGCCCTTGAAGAGGGCTTCGCGTCTTCGCGTTTCAATCCCGCTGCAAGCGGCGTATTTAGAGGGAGAAATCTCGACCGCGGCCGCTGCTATGCACACAACCATAAAGGCTGGTGGCGTGTGTCGCCCCGGTTGTTCCTTCGAGGGCTCTCGCACGTTCGCGCGCCCCTCGCGCAAACGCATCATTTACTCGCAGCGTGAGCCCAACGTCTGCAAGCGGCTTCATGGGTGAGGGAGGGGGGTTGTTCGTGCAGGCAAATGAGCAGAACTCGCTGCAGGGTGCGGTCTTTGCGCCACGGGACGGAGTGAGGTGTGGAGGGGGTGGGAACGGGGGGACGGCAGCGTTTAGCGCGGTCAGATCCGCAAAAAGTAGCGGCGAAAAGTTTGTTTGCCGAAGCTGAAACGCGCGCGTAACTCGTTTTGCGGTATGCGGGATTAGCAGCAACCCGGTCAAAGGGGATGCTGCTGCGGACCTTTGTGTCGTCCGGACGTTTTCTTTCCTCTCTGTGTGAGTGTCGCGCGTGTGTGTGTCGCGCGCGTTCCTCCCTCACCGACACCGCGAATTCGCGAAAACCAACGGCTCGGCTCAGCTCGGCTCGGCTCGTTCTCTCGCCGCGTATTAATTGCCCGTTCTTGTTACCGGTTGCACGCGAAGCTAATTCGTTTAAAAACTCCGCACCGAGCCGCGCCGAGTCTCGCCGCGTGCGCCAGCTCGTTGATATTCCTCCGCGGCGCGAAGGGATCGCGTCGGTTGTTTTTATCCTGCGAGGAACTCTCCGTCCCGCCGGGGGAATTTGGAAAATCGGGAGAAGTGGTTTTCAGTGAATTCTCTGCTCTCGTTCGTTTTTGCGTGTCTGTCGGCGTGGGCGGAACGGTCAGCGTGAGAGAACAGCTTTCATCCGGTGGAAATCAAATTTCAGAGAGATTCTCGAGAATCGTGGGTGAAAGGAGGAAAGAATAAGCGGGGGCGAAAGGATCGACCAGCGAATCCAGTCCATGGATAATTGAACGAAGAGAACGTGATAGAAAGAGAGATAGATAGAGAGAGAATGATGGCTTTTGCTAACGAACGCCATTTGGTCCTCGGTGTGGCTCTCGAGTGTGCACTCGTCGCGCATTCGGTTATTTGTTCGGTCAGGTTCCGAGAGGGAGACGAAGCGAAAAACAATCGGCGCGCGGCTCGAGAGCTGAATCGAGAGAGCCTATCCGCGGAGCCAGATAAATAGTTCATTTGGTTGGACGGACAATGAAACATAAATTTGTAATGCCGATGGTAAGGCAAAGGGGTGGGTGCTCGGACGATTGGACGACGATTCATTATGGTTTATCGTTTGAAAGAGATGAATGAAGATGCAACCGGGCCGAGCCGGTGGACTGGAAACGGAGACGAAGGGCAGGCTAGGAGGTGGAAAGGAAGAGGAAGAAGAACGGAAGAGGTATTAAGAAAGTGGAACAAAGGTGTTTCGCGTTCCGAGAGAGGGATAAATATAATGAAAACAACGAAAAAGACGGGGCACTGGCTCTTTCTCTCTGGCGGTAGTGTGGAGAACGCGCCTGGTGTTAATGGAATAAAAAGGTAAACTGGCGAATAAAAATAAATTCGCGGATTCAGAGGTGGGACTGAAACGAGGGATAGCCTCGTTTGAATAGGGAGGTGCGTATGAAAGGGGTAAAGGAAGGAAAAAAGCGGCGGGCCGTCTATTCACGCTCGAGTGCGCATAGGACGACGAGGAAGATTCGTCTCTCTTTCTCACCGTCTCTCGTTCCCTCTTTCCATTTGTCTCGCTCTCCGTCTCTCCCCGTTCGTCTCACCGGGCCTTCGTGCTTTTTAGCGCCGAAGAAAAGAAAAGGAACGATAAATAGGGCAGGCCTCCTCTGGTACGGTAACAGTACTAATAATAATAATAATAACGACGAATTCAATCTCTTTTAATTAGGACGCGTCGGTCGTGATTGCGCCCGTGGTCGCGCGACCGCTTGTTTGGTAGACATCTTCCGTTCTACGCCGCGTCAGAGGGCTTTTTAATTAAAAGGCACGCCGCCACGCCAGCAAATTAATTGTGCGCGCGTATTGTTTGCTATTTGTTCGTGCACCAGAAGCAAGAGATTAATAATTCGCCATAGGCGCGAGCGAGCGAACTCGCGTACGTGGATCGCGCCGCATTGCGCGATCGTTTGCTCGAGTTTGCTCGTGCCGCCTACAAAACGAAACGGGAGTGAAAAAAGCAAAACGGCGGCCGGAACGGTTTAATTCGCGACGGTTGGATTGTCTCGGAACTTGGTGGATTCGACGTGCATGTACAGAGTTCCGAGAGCAGAAAATATTTATCCTGCTCCTTCGACCACGAAGCGTCGATAATCCGTAATTAGAGCAGAGAGAGAGTGGACGAAGGTGGTACGCGTGAATTAAAACAAAAAAAGAAAACGAAGAAGAAGAAGAAGAAGAAGAAGAAGAAGAAGAAGAAGAAGAAGAAGAAGAAGAAGAAGAAGAAGAAGAAGAAGGAAAAGAAGAAAGAAGGAGAAAAAAAGGAAAGAAAAACTCGTAGCTCGGACCCCAGCTACTTTTCGAACAATTGACCTCGTTTAAGGGCGCTCGTCGCGCGACAAAGGGCGCTCGATGCTTAAGAAAGGGCGCGCAAAGCTCTCGCGGAGGGTTGTACAGGTCAAATTGAAGTGGCGGCTGTACCGTCGCAAAAAAAAAGGCGTCGCATAGAGCGACGTTTTATTTTGCTCCGTCGTTTCTCACCGAGTTGCTCCTCCACATCCTCCCCGCAGCCAGACGGAAAGACCACGAGGACGAGGACAACGACGACGACGAAAGTGAACTCGCTCCTCTTCGCCTTCAACTTCTCCGCTCCCGTGTCTCTCTTCGAACTTTTCCCACTCTCCTTAACTACAGCGTCGCTTGGCACTTCAAAATGACGGCTAACCGAACGCGAACTACGAGTTTCGAACGCGATGCTTTTCCTCGAGATCGAGGAATAAAGAAATAAAGAAAGAAAGGAAAATGTTTGGGAAACAGCTTGATTCGCGAAATTTCTGAAACGTCACGTATCGTCGATCACGCGGAGACAATCACCGAATGGCTGAATAACACACTCGTTGCCGTAGCGTGGTAAGACCGATGGTTCTTGAAAATTTTTAAGAAGCAAGTTTCCGTCAAGAGGCTGGAATTGGAGCATGACCCTTCCGCTTGACGGGCAATGATTTATGAAAGATCCGGCTCGATTATCCCGTTGATTAATTTACCACCAGGGGCTGATCGATTTCCAATTCATCACAAATGTCCTCTCTCTTTCTCTCTCTTTCTCTCTCACACGGTGGCAGAGTTCTTTTCAAAAGAGATCCCCCGTGGGACGCCTCGGGAGTGAGGATGCTCCCGAAAGATGCCGCCAGTCAACCGCAAATTAACTTTAATGGTTAATCAGGCGGACGTGTCAGCCTGGCAAATTTTTTGACGATAACGACGAAGCAGGCAGTGGCTGGCAGCCGCTTCTGCCTGCACCGATACCTCCATCGACCTACGACCCGCGATGTATATATCAGCTGGAGGGGCATTCATCACTCTGAGACCGGGTGCACGGACCGGAGGGTTGAAATATAACCGGGCGACCGGGACGCGTATTTTTTATTCCTATCGACGTTTAATTAAAAGTTGGCCACAACGTGCGTGAGAGAGAAATCACGCGGCGGCCGTGGCCGAGGGGGAAAGGGCACGGGTTGAAACGTGCGAGGGAAAAAAAGATTCGGTCGGTGAGCAACGGTCGTCGCGCCTTGCTACGATTTGCATCTCCGCGCTCTGCCGTTTTTCGTGTTTTATTGCCTCGTCCTCTTCTTTTTTTTTCCCCCCTCTTTCGCCTCTCGTTTTTTTCTTCCTTTTCTCTCTCTCTCTTTCTCTCTAGTTTCCTTTCTTTCTATTGTTCTCGAACGAAAGTAGGAAAAACCTTTGGAGTATTTTTCTCACCGGGACAACCAACGATCTCAGCGGTGCGTGCGTCCGATAATGAGACAGACAGACCCTCCCTTATCGGTCCCTTCCGCCCAATTAAAAGCGAGTTCTTCCGGGAGCGGCGCAAACGACGAGGCAATGGGCCGGAAAGCGATTTCGGACGATCCTGACGAGGATGTTTCGAACGTCGTTTAATTTGAAAGTTGCGTCTTTTCCTCTCCGTCGTCCTCTCCTTCTCCATTCCGCGTGACGCTCGACCCTCTCAGCTCGAAGAAATCGTTATCGCGAAACCTTTTCAGAAAGTGCAGCGAAAGTAGAAATATTTGTCCCGTGTGTGAACGGGATCGCGGGAGGAAGAATCTAGACACGAGCAGAAGGGAAGGAGAGAAAGTCTCGCGAACGAAACGAACGAGACGCAACCGACCAACTCCAACTTGCGTTTCTTCTGTCGAGCTCACGTGTGCACCAGCGAGGTGTGTTATTTCATACCCTCGAGGCAAACCTTTAGGCAATTTTCGTTATAACGTAGGTTTCGTAGACAATCTTCGACGGTTTCACCCCGAGTTCTTTTAGCTCGATTATATATATACACACACATATATATATCCAGCAGGTAGGTAGAGAACGCGCGATGAAACGCAGCTCTAACCAAACAATGAGATCTATTCGTTCGTTTCTTTCTTTCGTTTTCCCTTCTCGACACGTCTTGCGCGAACGTGGCCTAGTAAAAATCAAAAGCATCCCTCTTTTGCTCCGTTTCTTTTTTCCTTTTTCTTTTGCTTTCGTTGTTTCGTACTGCGGTGGGTAGGAACCACGGGACACAGAAAGATGCACCTACGATGCAACAGAGAGGGGAGAAAGAGAACAACCTTGGAGAGAGAGAACAACAGAGAGATCGGGTAACTCGATCCTTCTTTCGATGTTCGAGGATCGAGACGATGCAACATCTCTCGAGGCCAAGGAAATCTTCTTTTGTCCCCTCTGTGTAGCGAATCTCTATCCTGCCCTAGCCGGGGTTTCATCAAGCCTCCGCCGATCCTCTGCCTCGTTCGGAATGATTAACTCCCGCCGCGGATAAACCGTGATAAAGCGCCGCTACCGCTGATTATAATTCCGTGCAGACGTCAAGGAAAATTCATGAAAACAGAGAGAGAGAGAAAGAGAGAGAAAGAGAGAAAGAGGAAGGTGGTCGGAGTGGTTCTGCGGCGGGTCGGGGACGAGCAATTTCGACTCTTCAGCTTGGAAACGGTCTCGCGAGGCCTCTCGAACCCCATCGTGTACTCTCCCTCTCTCTCTCGCTCCTCGCTCCTCTCTTTACTCTCCGCGCGTTTGACAGAGGGTGACAAAGGAATCGGCCTCCTCCTCGGCAGCCTTTTATAGCGTCGGTGTCATCGTCGTTGTCGTCGTCCTCGTCGGCTCGCGAAACGAGGAAGCGCAAAGCACCGACGAGGGACGACTGCGATGGTCCCAAGTCTCTGGCCGATGGAAGTTTATTACGAGGATACAAGGGACGAGGGGGAAGAAGGGGCTGCGTCGGATCTGCTGACTCGTGGCTGCAGGAAAATGAATAAGGAAGCGAACGGTGACAGAGGAAGAGAGATTCACTCTAGGCGAGTGAGATTTCGAGTATCGCGGAGAGGAAGAAGACGCGAGGCGATCCGATGTTTTCGATAGACTTTGAACGTCGTCGAGGCCATTTAACCAGGCGAGCCTCGTAGCACCGCCGTCGAATCTCCGTTTCCTCCATTTTTCTCTCTTCTTCGTTTAACCATTTTCTCTGATCCCTCTCTTATTTCCATCCTTTCCTCTTCTCTCTTTTGCTACGCCTTACCTGTACTCTCGAGTAAAATCACCCTCTCTCATGCATATATACGTACAGGTGAGCGTACATGCTCGCATACATACACGTACGGATCGTCTCTGGCTGGCTATGCCTTATAGAAAAGGGTAATCCTGCCATCCACTTTTCGCCCCTCCGGCGATTTCGTGAACGCTTTTCCGCCCGGTCGACCAGCACCGCCGATGCCACCGGCGCGCCACACTACCACGGGTATGAATAAATATTAGAATTTTGCGGATAAGCCCGGTTTTACGAGGCGATACTTGTTTCCTCGGCGGCGACGTCGCTAGATCGATTGAACGATCGTTCGCACCCTTGTGCCCGATCGGGGACCGTTGCTACTCGTACTCTCCGACACTCCAACGTCACCCGTTCCCCTCTCTATCCGCGCGTTATTACCTTTCGGTTCACTGGCTGGTCGATAGTTCTCCAAATCTTATCTCCGCTCTAAACGAACGGAAACGAATCAATCTCTCGTTTTTCTTTCGTCTCGCGACAACGTGTTTCCTCGTCCTCGGCTTCTTGCGTTTTACCGACACGAGAAGATTTGGTCGTCGCGGTTATTAGGCAAGGCTTCGAAAAGCTTATATATTAAAGCACATACACTTGTGTGTACGAAAGTTTGTGTAAAAGTATTAAATATGGAAGCTTCGAATGTTGGATAAAAATACGGTCGCCCTGCACGAGGGTTAATCGATTTCGCCCTTAATCAAATTCGTCGTACGCAGAAACCGCGTTGAAAGGAACCGAATTCCAACAAGCGCAGATGAAAAAGAGGTAAAAAAGAAAGAAAGAAAAAAAGAAAAAACAGGTGGAGCAGAGAAAAGAGAGAGAGAGAGAGAGAGAGAGAAGGGAAAAAATTCGGTGGATAACCAACGGTTGGACAGGTACACGGGGTCAACGGGCAAAAAGCGGATGGGAAAAATGAAGAAAAAGCCGGCACCGACAGTGCTCTGCACTTGACGTATGGTGTACGAGATAAGCGCGCAGATTGCGCAAGACTCCAGTTCCAGTTGTGACCGCTGCGGATCGAAAGCGGAATGAGAAAGACCGTGCCAGGGAGTTGGGTCACGAGACACCCCTCGGTCCACGGTGTTTTCAGACGTGCCTGGTAATAATATTACTCGTACACGTACGTGTGCCGGTCCACCGCTGTAACCTACATCGTGAGCCGGTGAACCGTGGATAATCGATTCTTCGTAGCGAGAATTATCGTAGCGTCGGTGCCGGCGTGAACTTCAAATAAAGCAAAAGCGAGAGAAGAGATTATTTAAATGCGTTGGACCGTGGCGAGACGACGATCGGTCGCACGATTTACACGAAAGAACACGGAGGAGTCGGATTAAATTACACGATGTAAAGAAACTAGGGAGTCCGCGAGTCACTTCATCAGCCGAATCTTCAAGTCATCAGGGGGTCGTCGCGTCACGGGGGTGAGCTCGGATGGGATCGTCCAAGAGACGTGAAGAAACAAGGAGAACTCGGAAAGAAACAGGGTGAAAAGGGAGGAGATTAGCGGGAGAGAAGGTGTTACAGAGGGCGAGAAGAAGAATCGAGGGACGGCGAAACTGGACGGGGGTTGGGAAATGCTTGGCATCGCAGAAGGGGATGTCGGAAAGACTAACACGCGGCTTTGCACACAAACCGACGCACAAGTAGCCCCGTGTACACGGGACCAGGGACGTAACTTGCCAGCCAAGGGTCCCAGATGCGAGCAACGAGAATACATAATTACAATGTCCTCGCGCCTGCTTGGGGAGCCTCTCTCGGAGGTTAGCTAACTCTGCTCGGTAATCTAGACAATGTTACCCCTGGGAACGGTACCATCGCGGGCAAACGTATCCGTGGAAAAGCTGAAACGAGATTGCGAGGTGTAATAGTGGGAGAGGCCGACGATGCTTGGCTGTTGGCGTTCTCAGCAGAGAGTTCTCGAACACGGCTGGAATTTTACGCGAGTTACTTCAATTAAGGCGTGCACCGGGTTCGAACGGGGTTCGGTCTGTCGGGCTCGTGAAATTTATACGACCCGTTAAAAACTCGTACGGGCCCGATAATCGTTCCGAGGGTTCATTTTCCCGTGATTTACGCGCACGCAGTTCGCTTTAAAGAAAGGACGAGACGAGAGATTTAGCTATCGAGCCTTGTTCAAACCGAGCCGAGGAAAGAAACGATTGTAAAACGGAGTTAGGACATTATCGTGATGGAAGTTACGAGAGTTATGACACGTAGCTATGTTCGAGAGAAAGAGAAAGCTGTTCATTCAGAAAAGAATGGGAATTTAAACTTCGAATCGATCGGATCGATTTCCAGGGGATTGCGCGGAGCGCGATAAAATATAGGTAGGCAGGGATAATGGTCGCGGCTGATTCAGGAAATTGAGGAAAGCTGTCTGGCTCATCCGAGATAGCTCTTATCGGTGACTTCCTCTTTTCCTCTTTTACCGCCAAACGCTCGTCAAGCTTCGTAGATTACAAACGTTGCTTTGTAAATTCCATTAACTAGAATCGAAATGAAAGTCTTCGTGTAATAGACATTCGTAAGATCATTCTAGGATGTTTGTGATTTAAATTAAATGATCGCCAAGATCGACAAGTAGTTGCGACTACTGTGCCTCAGATTCTAAAAATTTCTAACGAATTACACTTGTACGAATATAAAATTCTGATTCATTTTGTTTTTTATTGATATGTGCACGTAAACAAAAGCACATTACGTTCCCATATTCTTTCTCCGCTCTTTCTTCGTCGTTGAGAGAAAGACACCGTTCGAACCCAAGAGACACAGACACTTCGCTATACGACCATTAACTCCAAATTGCACGGCTGAACGGACGGCGAGGGAGAGCCGACCTGGCCGCAAATGCACCGCAGAAAGCCACGAAAGTCAGGACGAAAGGGTGTGGTTTTATCCAGGCGAGCACGCCCGGCTACTTCTCTCTTTTTCCTTTGTACGCGCGTACCGATGAAATCGTTCCTATTCTTCGCGAGGACGCCAATGGCCGACGCAACATCGCCAAGAGAGCGCACAGGGTGGTTTTTCAACCCCCTTCGACTCCCCGAGTATAAACGACTTAGAGAACTCTAACGTACGACTCGTGACCACCCTCGTGAATAGGGAGAGCCCCCCCGCGGATCGAACCAATAGAGGGGCAACCCCCTCGACCCTGAAAAATTGCCAGTTCCTGCGAGTTTCGCCAGCGTCCTCGCAGGGATCGGTGGGGACGAACGACCCCGCGCGATTTATTTTATCGGCCGAGTTGCAGCGTATCGTTTTCTGGTAACGAAAAACTCGCGTAGCTATTCGTTCGATTCTCCGTTCGTTTCCTCGCGCAGCTGAGCGCAAGGGGAATGTTCAAGTTTCGCGTCGGAGGGTAGAGATTCGCAGAAGAGGGTGGAAACAGTTAAAACTCTTGGATTCGTAATTTTCTAACGTCTGCTGATCTTCGATTGGCCAAACACTCGTACACGTGAAACACGCGAACGCATAAGTAAGAAGCAAGTTTCCGCAGTAGTAACCGCTCGGGTACTTTGACCGAGGAAATTCGAATTCCCACCGGGACAATTAACAAGCTCGGCGGTGTTGGCGGTAATCGTATATTTGCCGTAAGTCTCTGCGTAACTGTGCTTAACGTTGCTACTCGCTGCAACTGCATTGCCTATTTGCACCAAGATTTCGATTAGTCAGCTTCCTCGCTCTATCTCCGTTGCTTCGTGAACCCTCTCTCTCTCTCTCTCTCTCTCTCTTTTGTTTCTCACAGACGAAGTACACGCGTGCGTTTATTCTTCTCTGCGTTACTTCGTCAACCAGGTAATCACGACTATTTTTTTTTTTTTTCTTTTTCTAAAGTACACGTTCTCCCCTTCCTCCCCTCCCCTCTAAACACGCGCGTTTGACGTTGCGTCTACATCCTCAAGTCATGTTACGCGTCAGTCAAAACCACGCACCACCCTTCCACTGACCACCGAGACCCTCGTACGTTTCCTGTTCTCGCGTACACGCGGTTCCCCGCATAGACATTCGTTGCGTATACATACGTGTGTTTGTTGGCGGGCGACACGATGAAGAAGAAAGGAGGGAAGCGCGACAGAGGAACGGGACGTGCGGGCATTAAAGCTCGCCATCTGGCTTTCCCATGACCTGGTTCTTGACTTACCGAGTTTTCGTCGGTTAAGCCCGGGACTAAGCACGCGACAATCGATACCACAGCGTGGTCGAGCTTTCGGACGGAAAAATCAAACTCCCGCGTGTTTTGTGAAACGATCCTTTTGCCCGCCGATGGGATAGATTCCTCGGATCAGTTGTTAATTAACTTTTCGACTCCGCGGCTCGAAGCTTGTTGGGAAATTAACTCAGCTGGACGTTCGCGTAGCTTAAGAAAGTTTTTGTTTGCCCGTTTCGACGTTTTATTTTGCGTTTACATAACACAGTGTGTATATATCGTCCTTTAACCTCGTTTCCATCGAGTCGTATTTTTCCCCCCCACCTTGTCCTTGCTAGAAAATCTCTCAGACTTTAGAGAGACACGTCGTACGAAAAGCGCTTTTCTCAGTTGAAACATTCTTTCTTTTTTTTTTTTTTTTGAAAGTTAAGCGCAGAGAATTCGAAATTTAATTTTTGCTCGAGTAATCTGCGTAAAGTATCATATTATAATGAATTCCCGAGGAGATGGCGTATCACGCGAAACAGCGTATTTCACGGCGATGGCGGAAGCTCTTTCTTTTCACAGGGAGGAAAGCACAATTGCCGCTCTGTCCGTGATTCGTATGCACGAGGGAAACCGTTTCGTCCACTTATCGCGGCGAAGGAAACTCCTTTCGGTGAAATATTCACGCGACCTTGCAGGGGGAAAAATTACGCGATCCTATCGCGGTGGCCACACCGCGTGATATGTAAAAATGATGAAGTCGGACGTGTCGCGTTCTCTCTCTCTCTCTCTCTCTCTCTCTCTTTCGGAGTCGTAAAAACCATACGTGTATCAGAGATGATGTCGGCCGATAGGCTAGCCAAGCTAAACTTCGTACGCGTTTCGCTCACGCTCGAGTAGAGAGGAATGACGCGCGGTTTTCTCCGGTATGGCGTTTATCAACGCGAGACCCGCAAAGATCGCGACAGGAAAACGATCGATCGACTCGCTCTGCGAGCCGGTGACTCTGTGAATTCCCCTTGATCAAGCTGCATTGAACGTACGCCGTGAATGTATGTACGTACGCGGTTCTCGGTGGAAGCATCCGAAACGATAGACTCCGCTCCGAGATTACATTGTACCTGGTGGTTAATTGCAACGAACGTTACACATTGTAATAGATTCGTTACCGCGCGATAGAGGGTTTGAGAAGTTTGCTAATTTCTCGAGGGTGTCTCGACGCGTCTCGGCTGCAACGTCGAGTCAACGAGTTGGAAACCGATTGCGCGTTACGCGGTTAAATATCTCTCTGCGTAGGTAGGAAAATTTTGCGGTGCGAGTTCTTGAAAAGCGGCGAGGATTTCGCTTAGAAAAGGAAGAGACACGCCATGAGAAAATCGCGGGTCGCGCGTGCTCCGTGGAGACGCTCCGCGCTGGTTGTATGCGAGCAAAGTGAGTTATGGAGTAACGAGCGAGGCTGACGAGCCGGCAATGAGCTGGTGTACATGCACACGCGCGCCCGCGAGGAATCGTGCTTTCTCCACGCACACATTCCACGTACGTACGTACTTGCACACGAGGATCGCTCGGAGGGTGCTCCCTCTCCGCCGCGCGCAGCGGCGCGCAAGAACTTATCTGTGGAAGCGGGAAACGCAATAGAAGTAATAACATCCCTTATTACGACGTTACACGCGATACGGGATCGCGAGTTCGTGTTTCACGAGCGTACCGCGTCGGCCATGCACCCGTTCCCTGTACTTAGCTCGCCAACCTTAGCTCTCCCTTAGTGGTCGCGCGCGCCCTGTGCAAGTAGAGACGCAGGGATACACGCTCGCTAGCATTTGCATGTCCGAATAACGTAGTTACGCGGCCAGCCGGTTGGCTGGCTATCTATCCATAAATAAGCACGTGTGACAACGGCCAGGCAGTCGTGTGCGTTACGTATTTAATTCGCGTTGCCTCCTCCGAGGGTAAGATATCTTCCTAATGTGCTTTCGTACGCGAGAGCGAGCGTCGCTGTGAATACATAGTACACGTAAATACACGTGCCGCCGGGTAATTTCACCCACGAGTATGTGAATGCAATGCGTGATCCGTGTACGTGCGATTTTCGCACGTGAAATTTCCTGCATAGCCTAATACAACAAAGAAGCACAATCTGGTCGCAGCTTTTTAGTAAAGAAAAGATCCAAAGACATAAACAGTCCGCTGGAGCAGGCTTAAAATTTTGGTCAGATTTCTGGATTTAACGAGGCATGTTTCTGTATGTGTTATTTATTTTCGTATACACGATTTTCGACTATCGCGCTTGCGTCGAATAAACACGTCCGCGACAGGTAGTCGCAACTAGCGCGAAAAGGCTTCTTCTCTTCCCAAGAAGAAGAATGGGGAGAACTTAATTGGCACTTTCTGCACGAAAGTCACTTGGTCATTCTTGCTTTGTAATTAGGCGTGCGAGGAACGTTACTCACGGGGCAACGACTGATAGAAAATGCGGAAATCGCGCGAGTCGTTTCGTTCGGACGTAATTGCGTGGAGAATGGCTGTTGCCATTAACGAGACCCGTTCCCCGGGAAATATGCGCGTACCGTCCCGCTGTCGTTTCGAAATAAACTCGTGCACGCGTGATCAGGTGCCTCTGCAGCCACGCTGATGAACCGTCGTATTGTTCCCCGCTACTGTTTTCCTCGCACTCGTAAATACCTCGAAATCACAGAGGGGTGTGTTTGACGTACGCGCGGTGAAACGCACGCTCCCTCTGCAGAGAGGGGGGGGGGAGGGAGGGGGTTTATCACGGTTCTGCAAAACTACTGTCACGCGGCCGCGAATATTTCCACGCGATTTATGCAACGCGTTTATGCATGGCGTTGCCTGTCGTCCTTTCGTCACGTGTATTTTGGAATGGATGAGACGTATAAATTCCGAAAGGCGATGTGATGTGCACGGTCAGGGAAATAACATAGTATAAAGCAAGCCGCAAGTATGTGAAAGTACGCGGGAGGAACACGTTTACGTGAAATGTTTGCACGGCGCCGGTACGCGCATACCGACCGCGACGTTGGCAATCGCCGCTGAAGAGGGTTGATGAATTTGTCGGGAATGGAGGAGCAGAGAGAGGGGGGGGGGGGAGAGTGTAGGGAGGGAGGTGCGTTCTTCCACACCGGGAGGCCGAGATTTCGCTAGCGGGAAAACGAAGGACCCGCTGGTGTGTATATACACGGGCGTGCACATCGTGAGGAAAGGGTGGTTCCCGGACCCCTTCAAAGGCCTCTCCGACGTTTCTGATAAAATCCACCCCAGTCGACCCGAGAGGGTGGCTCCTAGCGTGGCTTACGCCGTGGAAAATTCTTGCTTGCGCGGTGCGGCGCGGTGCGGTGCGGCTGAACAACTGTATCGACGCGTGTAATATCACCGGAGGGTACTAATTAGTTGTACAGACGACCCCTGTGCCCGCTGCCGCTGTGTGCCGCCAACAAGAACACACCGCGTCAGCGTTCGAGAGATGATTTTTTCCCTTGTTTCTCCAGCCACGCGATGTGTAACGGTCTTTCTCTTTTTTTTTTTCTTTTTTTTTTTAATCGCTTCGTTGAGTGGTCTAGACATCTCGTTACTTCTTGTCGAATTCGTGATAATTTTCATCTCCGCTTCTCTCTCTCTCTCTCTCTCTCTCTTTCTCTCTCTCGCGCTAAATTGGTTGAAATTATTCGCTTTTTATTTCAACGTGTACACGTACGTATAAAATATGAAATTTTCGCACAGAGGGGGAAGAGGGGTAATTTTCTCCGATTGATTCCATCGCGCGCACAAATTCCTTTTGCTTCAGTCTCGTGAAAAGGTCGATGCTGTCCTTTGCACGCCGCAGCTATACGTTTCACGATTGTTGCGAGAATTACAAGTCGTTCGGTGTGGTCGCTCGCATCTTCTTCGCCCTTCAAAACTACAATTACACAAAGGCCTCGCCGACGCTAGATGATAAATCAGTCGTTGGACGGTTATCCCCTCGGGGCTGCGATATCGCCAGCGATATTTAGGAACGTCTGAGCGTGACAGTTTTATCGTTCGACGCGAGAGGCCGCCGAGGAGTATTCATTTAGCCTGTAAATCACCGGAATAAACCGGCGTTCCCCTTAACCAACCGCGACAGATATCGTCGTTCCTCGAACGTCTTTCGCGACGCGCGAGATCGCCGAGAATCGTACCGTACTGCGACGAAAGCGGCACGCGAAATAAGAAAAACAGAATCCTCCTCTCTCTTCTTCCGAGCGACACAGAGCGGGAAGCTTCGATTCTTCTCGCGGTGGGTTTTAAGAGAAAAGAATACGCTATCGAGCGACGTAACCCTCGAAACAGAAGGAAAGTAAGCAGCAATCGAGCCAGAGTGGAGGAGCGGGTCGAAGGAGGAGGAGAGGTCGGCAGCCAGTGGATAAATCAGTCGGAAAACGCTTCGTTTAGCCGTGATATCGTGGTATCCTCGAGGATCCTGTTGGCGGAAGGGTTTCTATTGCGCTCGAACGGCATCGAGCCACGGAGTAGCGTCAGCAAAGGCGCGGCTCGAATCTCGATCTACTTATTCCATCGAAGGAGGGTGGTTGGGAGGGGGACATCCCTTCGTTCTCCTTCCACGTAGTTCTCCGCGTCGCGCTGGAATTTAAAGGTAAATTTCTTTTTCGTTCTCCTGCTCTCTCTCCCTCTCCTCTTTCTCTCTCGCTCTTGCCTTCGTTCGAACCCTGTTTGTACCCGATCTCGTTCTATCTTAGCCGCGTTCCCCGTCGCTTTTTATTGCATCACCGCCTCCCTCGCGATCATCGATATCCGAGGCAAACAGCTGTAAACCTCCATCAAGCCAGCTCGCTCTCCGCCGCGATGCATCCTCGTTCGTGAGCACGTCCTCCCCTTTCAATCCCTGGATCTGCGTCGCGTTTTTTCTTCCCGACCATAGACCGAGTCGTCTCCTCCGTCGTCACGCGAAATTATCTTCACCCTGTCTGTCTGGATTAGAAATTTACTCGAGAGCGAAACAGCGATTAAGTTAGACATCGGTTACAACGGCCCGATCGCTTCCGAATTCCGTTCTTCGGGAACGTATGTTGGTCCTTCGCGAGACGAGATCTCGATCTCCCTGTATACTCAGTTTTGATTGATAGAACAGGGATAGAAGAGGCTCGAGATACCGTGAGGTTAAAGTAAGATTCCTACGCGAGCTTAAACTAATTCCATAACATCGCTCGGAAATAATTCCAAGTGTATCGACAGACTCTTCCCTCGTCTAGATAAAATTCCATCCTGTCCTCTGCGCGCGTATCTGTCCGCGAGTAAGAAACGACGATGGTCGTTAAACGCGGCAGGCAATCTCGGTAATGAAAGAACGGCGCGAAAACGTGTCTACCGGCTCGCCGCGGAAAAGTATCAATTATGTTAAGCAGCGGCGATACCTCGCCAGATTAGAACACCAGAGCGTGTTATTATTCGAACAATTTGAAGCTGTCGCGTCGCTGCGAGTGGACTCGCAATCTAGCCGAACGTCCAATCCCGGTGTTTGGCTCACGGTTGCCCGGAAGGAGGATAGAAAACGAGTTATTTACCCGGGGCAGCGGCGACTTCTTCTCCGCCGAAGCCGAGACAAAACCGAGCCGCGAAGCTGAAAGAATAACCACGCCCGGTTACTTGAAAACATCCAGCAGGTTTTTTAGCCTGGCTAATACAATACGCCAGACGGGGGGGGGGGGATTGTCGTTTTCTCGTTGGGTTCTTCTTCTTCTTCCCACCCGTCTGAACCAACGACGATGTATATTAATAAGGTCGTTTCCTCGATTCGTCATCGTATCAGCCTCGAACTGCGAGGCCGGCTCGGCGGATTGTTTTATGCCAAACAACAGCTAACAAACGTTCGTCTAATTAACCGGACCGGCCTCTCCCCGAGATGGAACAAAGGGAGACAGGCGTCATCGCGGGTCGACGACACCCCGCGTTTCGCTATTGATGTCGACGAACTTTCCAGATGCGCGACTCTTTGTCCGTGGTCCGAGAGTGAAAAATGAAAGATTTTAGGCTCTTTGCTTCGAGGCGCGACCGTGTCTTTTGTCACCTTGTCGTTATCGCGAGCGCGAGGATCGTGACCAGCAACGAGATATATTTTTAACGAGATACACGTAAGCACTGTAGTCGCGCGTAGCCGTACCAGATGCGTCGTTCAAGGATATTCTTTTCCTCGGCGCCGTTTCTCCTCTGCTCGTTCAACCAAAGAAACTTTTTACGAGCGTTTCTCTTGCCTGCCTTTTAAACGAGCTTTCAAACACCGCGCTACGCGTAGACACGTACTTGCTTCTCGTAGATATTTTTACACGAATTTCGATTGGTTGTTCAAGGGGACACCGAATTTGGATCTTGCAGTAATCGTGATACAATAGTACTGCGGGTGGAACTCTCGCTGTTCGCGGGATATTTATATCGAAATACCTCGGCACAATTGCCACTCGTAGACTTTTAGCTCGTTAACTCGTGACACTGCGATCATAATAATAAGTTGTACAAAGAAAGCCGTAATGGAGGTTGTGGAAGCTTGCCTCGGAAATAAAAGGGATAGTTAACTGGAACGAACGCAGAAAAAAGACGGAGGGTGCATAAATTGTGAATTCTTCCAAGCCGTGGCCTGGCGGAATTAAGCACGAGGTTCGATGCCTTCGTTTTGCTAGTTATCCGTTACCGACCTTTCGCGCGGAGTCAAAGGAAACGATTAGTTAAGAAGCTGAAACGCTAATGCAACAGCAAACGGATAACCGCTCCGACCAGAGTTTCCAATCTGCAAATTCACAGTGCGCCGTTGGAGCGTCGTACGAGCCGTGGTACTGTACTACAGATTAGAATTTTCTCGTGGACGGGGGAACGGTCTGCCACAAGCTGGTAGACTCTCGGGGAAACGCGGCCGCGCGAACGAAAGGTGAGAGATCCCTTAACGACCTTTCTGCGGCGGAGAAAGCGATTCGCCGGATCGGGAAATCTTTAAATAAAACACTTTTAGTGGGCCGCGGGCATCGATGGCTCTTCGGTGTACTTTAAGGACCGTTTCACCACCTCCGAGAGAAATGAGCTCCATAAAGAAGTCGCTCGCCTACTTTCCACCGTGTCTCTCTCTCTTTCTCTCTCGTTCATTCTCTCCGTGTCCTTAAATCCCCGCTTTCGATACAGCTTTCCGTCCATGAAATTCGATTCGAATCCTCCTCAACTCGACTCGGTTTCAGGATTGTTTCTTCTTAATTAATTCGTGCCCGCCCCGAATTAGCCGTGCCTCTCGGCGTTTTGCCACCCTCTTCCACAAGTTTTCCGCTCTCCCCTGCCCCGGTCTTCAAGATTTACGGCGGGATTAATGGAAAAGTATTCCGCTGAGGTCCGAACGCTTGACGAGCAATCGAATGTTACTTCGTGAGTTCCGTTCGCACTTCCAAAGTAGGCTTATCGATGCTTCTGATTCTAAAGAATAGACGTAGTGCCTGTTATCGGCCACGATTTTTTTTTTTTTTAACACGTTAAGTGCCGTGTCGGTCACTGTTGACCGACGAAGCAAATTTAGTACACGTATGTTAAAAATTGAAAAGCTTGAAGATTACAGGAAAGAATAGCACAGCTGAATATTGCTTTTATTGATGTTTATTATATAAACAGTATAGAATATAATAATGCAACGGTAATTTTAGTGGGTTTTATTAAAACAGTTTAGGCAAAGATGTGATTCTCTTTTGCACTCAGTTTCTACTAATGATTTCTACTACGAGATACTAAGGCTACAAAAATTAGAAAATTGATAAAATCTGATGGAAGATAATTTAATTTTGTGCATAATTGGCGCTAAAAGTCTTCAGCTGAAAATATTTTGCATACTTCTTGAGATGTTGGAAACCCTACTAATTACGGAGAAAGAAGAAAATGAGACGAGGTACGGTAATACTTATCTCTTATCTATAATTTTCCCTATCGCGTTTTGCGAATCAATCTCGACGAAACGATCGCTGGTATTCCAGTGATTCGCAATCTCCTCGAAGTAGCAATTCCGCTCCGAGGGAGAAGGTTATCTTTCGCTCTCCGGGATTCGACGTTCATCGAGCCGACATCTAATCCATAAGCAGCGATGCGTAACGAAGTTGGGGCGCGATAATAACCGGCGACGTGGCAATTAAATTCCGTGGAACCGTTTAGTGGCCCATAAATCTTCCTTCCGGGATAGAGGTGCGGAGAAAAGAACCGGCAGACGAAGAAGGGTTGAAACGAGGCCTGGTCCTCGGCGACACCGCCTTAAATCCGTTAATGAGTTTACAAACGTGAGAAGTTGCCGCTGAACGCCGCAGAACCACCGCCAGAACGTCGAAACATATTTTCTCGGGCGCCGAATGATTTGTAGCGGCGAAAATAGGCGGGCGTGGAGGAGCTGATTCAGCACGACGCGTTGCTTCTTCTTCTTCTTCTGCCTCCTCCCCTTCCTCTCTGCCTCTGCCTCTCGGTTTCCGCTCGGTTTGATTTGTCGAAAACGAAAACGAAAATCCTGCGGAACTCACGGACGATTCGGAGAAACTCCAGGTATCTGTTAGTAATAATTCAATTCTGCTCTAGGAGAGAAAGAGAGAGAGAGAGAGAGACACGACTCACGGTTCCAAATCTCCCAGGTCTTCACCCTTTCGAGCGTCGAGCAACAGCGCTTGACAGTTCACGCGCGTTTTTGTTTCCCCTCGCGAAGAAGTAAATTGTACAAGTTATCCAATTATCAGCGAGCTACCTTGGAAGGGAACGCGGCATCGCGGGACGTGTTCCTCCGATTCTATCGTCGCAGAACACAGAGGGGGAATTACAGTTGTCCGGGTTGAACGAGACTTTATCCGTGTTTTGCATCGGCGAATCCTATCGACTGCGCTGCCGCTGGTAGACAATCGACCGTGGGTTGTAAATTGTAAATAAAAGGGGGAGAAACGTAGAGTGGGAGGAGGGGAGGGCGGCAATTTCGCGCGACTCCCTTTCCTGCCGCCTGGTTTCGCGGAAAACCTATTATCCGCAACGAGACACATGACAGTTTTACCCTGACGACTATGTTTTTCCGCACTTGGTTTCGTCACGTTGTTGCGTTCATACATCATTGCTAATAACGCGCTGGGAACGCTCGATTCTCCCATTCACCCTGACCCCACCACCCACATCGCGTGGCCGCTGGTGTCGCGTGTCGATGGCGACTTCCCCCTCACTCGCGAGCGTCGCGAGGTCTGAACCGAAATCGCTGGGTCGTGATACCGCTGGGGCGCGAGGAGAAAACTGCTGACTAAACGGCCTGCTGTGTGCGCGCGACGCGGCCGATGCAGAACGCGGCCACCGGCGCGGCGAAAAATAGCTCGCTTATCGGCAGCGCGGAGGCAACGAAACGAGCGACGAAAAAATAAAACGAGGAAATCGTAGGAACGAAAACAGAAGACGTAGAAGAAGAAAAGGGTTGGGGGGAGATGTGGGAGAAAGAAAGAAAAGAAAGGAAAGGAGAGAAGAAGAGGGGACGCGATGCGACGTGGCGATTTCTTGCAAAGCCGCGAATCAGTCTCGTCCGTGGTGTGGACGGTGAATTTCTCTGGTTTCGCGCGATACTCTCTTTCTCTCGTTCTCAGTTGGCGAGCGTGCCGCTGTCCCGCGCATTGTTGATGTTTCAAGATAAATACCAGATACAGACTACAATGCGACCCCCTCTGTACTTTGTAGGTAATTAATTACCAGCCATTGTCCGTCACCGGCAGTAACGTATACGTTATATCAGCGAGCCGTCAACGGTCGTCGCCGGCGCTATCGCGCTACGAGATTCCATTGTCCTTAACTATTATTCCCGCCGGTGGCAATACCGTACATGGACCCGATGATAATGCGCGGCCGGATCGAAATCACTGGCAGCAACATTCCTCGCTGCGTTCTCTCCTCTCTACTTTCGCCCTCTCGGATCGGCCAAACCGCGAAACCTCCGCATCCTCTCTCGTACACACACACACACACACTCTCTCTCTCTGTCTCACTTTAGGTTTCGATAAAATAACTAGCACGGTCCACGATTCGCCAGGAACGCCGATGGATTTCCCATTGTATCTGCCGCGAAAAGAAAAGAACGGCGGTACCGTTGGCGTTCCAGCCGAGGCGCGAATTCTCCGAGAAATTTACTACGACTGCGACGAACAGTCGCGAAACCGCGCACGCTTCCACGCTTATCTGTAATTGCACGTACACATCGCGTCGATTGTTCCTTCGCGGGTTTAGCGACCGTTGAGGGGAAAATCATTGTTGTGTGGGGAGTACACTGCAGTTTGCGCCCTTCGTCTGAAACGAGAAACGTCTTACTTTCCACGGAAAATCAATTTTAAATTCACTACATTGCCAGTTGATCTTACGTTATTCGTCAAATTTTTGTACTCGACTCTGGAGCTAAACGGATGTTTCTTCGACCTTTAATAAACTGGACTTTTAACACTAAAACTATCAAAATGGTCAAAATGACCAATTTGTAATTTTTCATAAACGTGAAACAGCGTATCTTTGAAGATTTAAATAATTTTTCGTAAAACATGCAAATAAAACCTTGTATTATAAAGTTTCTCCACCTTTTTCGATTTCAATATTTCTGATAGAAATTTTATGCTTTAGTCGTCTAGCGTCAAACGTGTAAATAGTCAGTTACATCGTCATTTTCAATTGCGTCGTCGATTAATCGCAAAGTGAAATTAAAACGCCGAGAACTCGATAAAAATTGAAATCCCTCAAATGTGCGTTGTGACAAATCTCTCTGCCGGGATCTGAAATCGAAGTGAAACGAGTTAGGAGATTCCAGCTCGCAAAGTGTTCTCCGTACTTTACGTAATCCGGCGTTCATTTTCCGTGACGTCGGCAATAGAGGATTTCGAATAGGTCGGCTCCTTCGACGGTGGCCTGTTCGACGTGAGTCGCGAGGTCGCCAATTGCGGGCGAGAACGCGCGACAGGCAATCGTCGATAAGAAAAGGCCGGAAGCATTAGCGGGGAACGTATTCTGGCACCGGGCTGGCTGGCTGGAGTGTCCCGGAAGTGTATGGCAAGAGGAACATCTGTAACCGTGGCTGAAGGTCGGAAATTCCTCGGCGCATTACCGGCCAATCGTGTGTGCTACGTGGAAACTCGTCGCCTGCTCGCCTAATGTACGCCAGCCAGCGAACGTAATGCAGTCGTGTTTCGTGCGAGGCGAGCGCTCGCGCGCCGCCGCCTTTTCCGCCTCCAACCCCCTTTGGTTCACGGCGGTCGTTTCGGTGCCGTGTTACCGCAACCTCGAAACACGAATGGTCAGATTGAAATCAGAGTGTGCAGAGGCGACGGAAGGTGGATGTCGAGAATGCGCAGTTTCCCTGCTTGGTGCACGACGTTTACGGCCACGTATTTATTCACCCCGTTCGACGGAGGCGTTAAAGGTCCGAGCAACCTTTGGGGGTCATTTCAAGGCGTACGTGTTCGGAGTAAAGGCTGAATGGTATTAACGAAATAGCATAACATTCCCTCGGACGATTTCTACTTCTTTGTCCTTTTCCTCGCGCGAGCGTGTTATTAATTAAAAATATTCCTCGGTCAATACTCTCGTTTGAGCGTTAATATCGTCCACTATTTCTCTCAACGATTTTCATTTTTTTTTCGCATAGCTACGTATCTGTATGTACCTGTTATTAATTCGACGAATGAAGTCTTAAAAGTTGCTAATTAACGGTGTTTGCCGAGAGAAGAGAGTGTAAGAGAGAGAGAAACGGAAAAAACTCGCTAGGAGGAGGGCAAGAGGTTGGAACGAGTTGCTTATCGCGAATTCTTAACACCAACTCCGAGAATTAACACGCGGCAGTTGTAAAATTAATTCCGAAAGAAGCGCGAAAGCGCGAGACGAAGTTTGTCCTTTCTCTCTCTCTCTCTCTCTCTCTCTCTCTCCCTCTCTCTCTCCGACTCTCCTCGCCTTTCACGCGTTCGTGACCGCACGAGCTCGGTGCTCCTGCGGGAACGCCACGAACGCCAGCAAAGGAGAGGAGAGACGTATGTACGTTACCGGCAGGCCTGTTTTACATGGCCGATTGCATCTCCTTTTCCATGCGCCACGGCGACACGCGTTCCTTCCCTCTCTCTTTCTCTCTTTCTAGCTGCCTCTCCTTTCTCTCTCTCTCTTTCTCTCTCTTTCTCGAACTACCGCGAGAGTGCATGGCCGCGAACACGAAGATTTTCTAGCGGGTCTGCTGGCTAGCGGTCTTGAAGAGTCGCCGATCGCAGTCTCGATCTCACGCGGCACAATTAGGATGCCCTTAAACGGAGATCCGCGGAAGAGCTCGCGCCGCCGCGTTATACCGGTTTCCGGCACGAATTACGAGCGGAATGCGCGTCGAACGCGATCCTCTCTCTCTCTCTCTCGCTCGCTCTCTCTTTCTCTTCGACTATTCTGATATCGATTTGCCGTGTAAATAATTGGACGAACGATTTCTAAATAGCAGCAAACGATCAAAAGTATGAAAGTATCGCGCAGAGCTAGGAGGAATATTTGGGATAGAAACGAGGAAAATATGCGAAACACTCTGTTGCGCGTTTAAGGTACGCTTGTATACATTGATTGATTAATTAGACGCGGATATATCGGTTCGTAGAAAATATCTGAACACCGATAAATCTGAAATCTCATTAACGAAGACGATCTGATGGAACGTGTATATAAAAATTCGTTGAGATATACACGTATATATTACATAAGAACACGACGCCACGAAATATCGAGGGTCGGAGATGTTTGAAATAGCTCTTGCGTCTCGCGAGAAGAAGCCGAAGGCCGAGACTTCGGTAGCGAAGGATGGTAATTACAAAGCGGCAGCGGGTAGACAGTAAATTTTGATCGGCCGAAGAAGCCAGGTATATAATGAGTGACCCTAACGCATAGGGCTGCTTTTAACGAGTTTAATCGAGTGTCGAGAGAGTTCACCGAAGTATAATTGAATCCATAGAAGGCCACCAGTTTAATTATACCGAGATTAATTAATAAATTACCAACTCTTTCCGGAAGACACGGAACTTTAAAATTTTCCATCCGGGTAAGGGAGGGGGGGGGGGGAGAGGACTTTGCCGGTGCTTTCGCCTCTCGAAACTTTTGCCGCGTCCTGTCCGCCGCGAGACAACTCTCGTCTGCCAACTCGTTTCGCCATAAACCGAATATATACGATTCGTGGCTCGCGCGACGAACACGGGGTCACGGGCAAACGAGACGAAACCCGGGGCGCGCGCGACAATTTCCAAATTGATTCGTCCCTTTCGAGTAGTTGGGTCCCATCGTTCCACGTCGAAGCGCGTTAAAGGGTATCGACCTGGTGGCGCGAACGAGTCCCGACGGAGATTCATTAACGCTTCGTCCGTGTCCCGCTTAAGTACTCCAATCGCGAAGCCACTCAGGAACGATTCCACGTACGGTACGGGACGAGAGAAGAGCGGGGGAGAGTATAGGACGAGCCACTTGGAGGACGGGGACGAGGATCGAGTAGTCCACAAGTCTGGCTGGAAACTCTACCTCTCGGGACGAGACTATCCCGAACTCTTGCCGCCGCGCCGTCTCAACGAAGGACGACGAGAGCGGGCAAACTCCGGCGGAGCGGAGAGTCGGAGAAGAAGCAGCAGCGAGTGGAGGAGAGGAGTTGGCGGTCGAGTGGCCTTGTAATTGCGACACTTGCGTCTCTCGATGCGTCTCTCTGCGTCTTATTAAGTAATCCAAGCCGCGTCGATTCGGTGCATTGATTTTCCAGCAACAGCAGCTTCGGTTAAAGCTTCGGTTCGTCCCTCGCCTCGCGGGGAAAACGCAAGATCCGTTGGGAATCGGAACGAGCTGCTTGTTACCTCCTACCACAAATCATTCCCTCGCTTCCTCCTTGTTATACTCTCCACCGTTCGACGTCGACATCGTGGCGCGGATCGTGTTGTACAAAGAAACCCCGGCGTCGCCTTATTTCCCATTCTTCAAGCTCATCGCGCGCTCGGCCCCTCTCTCTCTCTCTCTTTCTCTCGCGCCGTACCGTCAGTCGTCGGAGGACGTTGACAGCCCCGAAGAAAAAGTAGCTTTCAGAGGGAATGTTTTGCTCGTGAATCATAATTCCGCGGCACGTCGCGGTGGCCTCGTCGCGCACCCTCTCGGGGACGACACGGTTGTACAGGGGTGGCGAGCTTCTCTGTGACAGCTGGCACGGTGGCATCGCTTTCCGAGCCGCTCGCGCGGAAGCTTCGTCGGCCCGCCGTTCCCAGCGACTGTCACTCCGTTGAATAACGTTTAACTCGGCTTAGGCAGTAGAGAGAGAGAGAGAGAGAGGGAGGGAGGAAGAGAGATGGATAGGAGGACTCGGGAAAGGTACGGGGGTGGTTTCCGTCGATTCTTCGACTGTCGGGGAAGTTTCATCGGGAGAGATCGTCGAGCAAATCGAACGGTAACGTTCAAACATTTAGATTGGCCCCGTGGTTTCCTCCTGTGAATTAAAGAGGACTTTGTTCTTTCGAACGAGGCATTCGTTCGAAGCCGTTTTTTCGTTCTTCGTTTTTCCTTTCTTCGTTTTGTTTTCGAGAATTTTGGAAAATTCTCGCCAGCGTGGAAATTTCTATCGTAGCCGATAGCGTGCACCACTGTTCGTCCGAAAGTATACTGCATCGTACCTCACCGACGTCTTCTTTCCGGGGTAATACGAGTTGCAGGGAGAATCGCCTCGTTCTGAAAATAAGGTAGCACAGCCCTCCTTGTTCTCCCAGTCGCCCACATCAACCTGTTCCCTCGGTTTATTCGCGGATAAGGGAACCGTTGACGTGCACGAACAACTTTCATCCCTTGCCACGAACCATAAATATATATGTATACGTAGGTATGTTGCCGGCGTCATGAGAACGACGTAGTATCTCGTAAATTGACCGTGCACCGTCGAGAGGAACAAGAACTATTATAGATCACGGACGCTGGCGAACGAGAGACAAAGAAACAGACAGGGAAAAAGAGAGAGAGAGAGAGAGAGAGAGAGAGAGAGAGAGAGAGAGTGCAAGAAGGAGGAAAGCGGAAGGTAGAATAGAGCCGTGTTACGTTTCTATATTACATTTGCCTGGTATCTCACCCTTTCCCGAGTCCTCCGAAGCTTCGCTCCTCTCTCTTCCCTTCCTTCTTTCCTTCCTTCGGTTCAGCTGGTCCTCCGACTCTCATTTTACAATCGGTACCCGCTGCAGACCGATACTGCATTTTATTCCACGAGGGTGGCCCATCGCTCGAGGGGTGAGCAGGCAATTTTATTGGATGTGACACTAACGCTCTTTCCCTCCTGTGCAAGCCCTCGATCCTTCGTTTGGTCACCTCCCATTCTACCAACCTGCTCTCTCTCCCTCTCCCTCGTTCTCTCTTGTCCCCTCTTCCTTTCTTTCGTTTGATTCTCGCTCGCGTCCTCTCTCTCTCTCTCTCTCTCTCTCTCTCTCTCTTTCGTTTGCTCTCATTCGGACAGAAAGGGGCTTCAAATGGCTGCAATATCCGCGTGTATTGACTCCTGGAATTGGGAAGACCTTCTCGTGTCCGGACCTGTCCCGTCCTCGTCTCCTGTCCCGTCTGTCGGTAACCAAACGCTACCCTCTTTATTTCGCTGCTCCTCACGACCTCTCCTACTTTCTCTCTCTCTCTCTCTCTCTCGTTCTTTTTCTCTTCTCGTCGTCCTGTTTTTCACCCCCGCGTGTCACAAACGGCTTCTCGCCGCTCTTCTCCGGCCTCTTTCACTCGACTGCTCGCAGACAGCTCGCGCGTCATTAGGCCCGCCTTTTCGCAACGATGGATCACTCTCGCGCTCGTGCGCTCGGTTCTCTTTTCCCGCGCTGGAGATCCACTGCCGGCAACCGCGCCAACCGCTTGTCAAAACGTCGACGTGGAAAACGATATTCCTGCTCCCGTGCACGGAGCTCGGGATCGCTCGATCCTCTAGAGAACAATGGCGTGGAACGCGAAAAGAAATTACGAATCTTCCCCTCTTGTTTGCCTTTCTCCAAGGGCTTCTTCGTCGAAATAACGTCGTCACTTTCTCTCTCTCTCTCTCTCTCTCTCTCTCTCTCTCTCTCTCTCTCTCTCTCTCTCTCTCTCTCTCTTTCTCTCGCTTCGTCGATCGCGGACATCGGTCGTCCCTTGCGAAATCGTTGCGCGTTCGACAGAGAGAGAGAGAGAGGTAGAAAGAATTACGCGTTCGCCGGATGATTGTGGGAAAATGGTTGAATTTCACGATTGAAGGGTTCTTTATTAGGAACGAATTTTCGTTTCAACTTTCTTGGCAAGTTTGTACAAAAGACGTTAGGAGCAACGGCTCGAGCGCTTCCATTTGGTAATTTACGGGACGCAACTTTATCCTTCGCTACGGGAGAGTAATGGAACGGCTTTATGATGAATGAAGCGAGCGTAAGATACGATAGTAACTATGGGCGTTAACGGTGATGTGTTAATGGCGCGAAAGTGGTTCCAGTTTCTCTCGAACGCTTTTCCTCTTTTCGTTGTTCCACGAGGCTTCGGGCGACGCGATCTTAGCGTCTTAGAAAAAAC
This sequence comes from Frieseomelitta varia, assembly GCF_011392965.1. NCBI lineage: Eukaryota > Metazoa > Arthropoda > Insecta > Hymenoptera > Apidae > Frieseomelitta > Frieseomelitta varia. Next base: position 466,030 of record NW_025110353.1, read on the forward strand.
TGAGAAGTCCGCGAGAATTCGCGGCGAGTTTTTGGAGCGTTGCCAGACCGGCATCCGAGTGTCGCGAGACGTTGGCGAGCCGTGATAAATCAGATTTGAAAATGCGTCGACATCCGTACAGAAATAATTGAATGGATCTTCGCCCCCGACGTCTGCCTCTGCCGTCATAAATCACGGAATTTTCGGTCCGTTCGGCGATTTCAACTGGGCGGATGAAAAAATGTCGCCAAGAGTCGGTCCGAGAGGACGTGTAAAGCGTGTTACGCCATCGATCGCTTAGCGTTTCGCGTTTCGCGTTGAAAGTCGAATCCGCAAACGAGATTCGAAGGAGAACTAGTTACGAAAGTCCAAGCAAACTCCTTGCTTGATATTCGTCGACGTCTTACCGGGCGCGATTTGATAAAACGGGTGGCAGAGAGGAACGACTCTATTCCCCGGTCTGCCGGGATCAATAACAGACACCAACCAATTGGAACCTCAAGCTTAACAACAGTTCAATCGGCTAGCAGTGATCCAATAAACGAGAGACCCGGCTCCGCAAACTCCTCGCCTAAAGTCACCCTCTCTCCAAATAAAACCAGAGTGGGTAAAATGAAAAAGAAAAAAGCAAAAGTCAAAGAAACGACAACCTCCCCCGTTTCTTCTCACGATTTTGTCCGTCAGTGATTACGTCTGCAACGCGGGGAGATCGAGTCGCGGATTCTAGGTACTCTTTTCGTGGGACGGTGTTCGGAAAACAGGTCGCTGAAAAATGTCGGACATGTCGTCGTCGTCGTCGTCGAAGGGTATAATGCGCGGCCGGATCGCATCGATACGATGCACCGGGCGACGTTAAGCCGACGAGGATCGGAGACGAGACGCGTCGCGTCTGTCACGCAGCGCACGGAAGCGTAGGTTCGTGTCTCTTCGATCGGTTATCTGCGTAGCGTGATTTACAGGCTCGGTTTGCATGGGCTCGGCTCTTGGTCCCGAGGAGGGCGCGAGAGCAACGAAAGTTAAAGGAGCACTTAACTGTCATTGGTGAACGATAAATCAAAGAGGAGCGACGTTCATTGCCTCCGACGAAGGCACACGTGTGGTGGTGGTGGTTCTGCTCGCGAGACGGAATGGCATTGCCCGTTGAACCGGGCGAAACGAACGCCGGAGACGCACGAGAGAGGAAGGAGGGGAGGGAATGTCTTCTTGACTGACTGTGTGCGGTGCTGTTGGCAAAAATACAAACAAGAACGGGACCTCGGCAGTCATCGTTTGAAGTATTGCCAGCGATTTATCATTGGTCGCATTAATGGCCCCGGAATTCCGTGTATTTCATTTGTATCTGTCCCTTGCTCGACTTGCCACCCCTTTCTCTCGCTGTTGCCGGACAAGGATTCTGCAACCTTGCGTCCAAAGAAACACCGTCCGCTTCGATCACCGAGCGAAAGCTCGTGGCGAAAGACGAAAGTCGCACGACCGAGAAAAAAAGAAGAGAGATCCACTCGGGCTATACTGAAAGGGGTGGTTGTTAATTCGAGAAAGGGCACGAGGGCGCGCGTTCTCCCTTATTCCTCGCGCTCGATGCGACAGGCGGACCTTCTCCGCGTCGATTTGATATATTCATTGCTCCGCTCGAGAAGAAGAATCGCGCGTCGACTCGCTTTTTAATATCGAATTCCACTGGTTTCCAACGAACCGCGGTGTTCGAACAAAGAGGCAAATTGTAGTCTCGCACCATGAATTCTGAATTTAAATTTCGAATTGAAATTCTTCGAGTCGAGGCATCAGTTGCAGACAGCGTTCCGATACTTTACGCGAATCTGAAATAAAAAGCGAATTTGCATAATTTCCAAGTTTCAATTTACAGTCTTTCAAATTTGTGCCGCGTGGTAGCTAATTTCCTTTTTTATCTGAAAGGAAACGAGGGACTAAAGGCGAGATTTCTTGCGAGGCACGCGTCTGTAAAAATAAAATATCGCGCAGGGGGGAAAAAAAAAGAAGTGGCGATTAATCCTGCAGATCGGAGATTATCAGATATTTCTCGAGATAAACCGCGACGATGCAACTTTTCACCGTTGAAATTACATGTGACAGACGGGGGAAAAAGACAACGTCGGAGCGAAGCTACCGTAAAGCAGCATCCCGACTGGATTTTCCATCGGCCGACTCGTGGCAGACTCGAACACGAACGGCTGGGAAACGAACGTGCGGGAATATACACAACGGGATTCCGATTCTGCTCGAGGTGGAATCGAGCACAGCTTCCAGACCATCTGTCCATTTCCTCGGAGAATGCTCCCGTTCGCCTCGGGGAGCTGGTCCAGCATGCGTTGGCTGCCGCTCCAAATCGAAGCGAGGTCAAAGCCTGACTTCTCCCTCTCTCTCTCTTTCTCTCCGTCTTTTCATTTCTCCACCCTCTCTCTTTTTTCGTAGTTCTACCCATTGTGCCAGGAGAGAGAGAGAGAGAGAAAGAGAGAGAGAGAGAGAGAACAGAGTTAGCAACGAGAGAAAGATCGGGAGAAAAATTTGGCGATCACTTCGCTGTCTGGCCACTTTGCTACCCTCGTTCTGCTCTATTTCCTTCCCCATTCCGCGAACCAGGTATTTTCTCCGTTCCAACTTTGCGTTCTCGTCCTTCTTCTTCTTTTTTTTTCTTTTTCTTTTTTTTTTTTTTGTATCCTTGAGAACGCTGGTTTGGCCCAGCAGTGAGTTCGTCAGAGAGGATTCCGAGTTACAACGGGTTGGCAATCTCGCGGAACACGCGCTGTTTCATATGGTCGCGAGGCTTGTTTTCACTCGATGGGAAACGCGACAGGAAACGATCAGCCGGAACGGCGTGAAACGAGAACGGAGTGTAATCGACGTGTGCAAGGGCGAGATTATCGTAAGCTTTCACCCGATTCCGATCGTTCTCTCCCTCTCGTCTACGCCGGGCTGCTCATTTCACGCGATGAAAGCGCCATTCACCTGAAGGGAATCCGGGTTTGATCGGGCTTCAAAGAGAGTGAGAGAGCCCCGGCTCCGAACCGCCCGGAATCGAACGAATTTAAGCGGTGGTCAACCCCGTCGTTTCGAATGGGAATCGAAATTGGGAGTCCTTCAAAAGAAAATTAACGATTCAGAGTTTCGCCCCCCCTCCCCTCCTCTCCCAGAGTTAAACGCGCGCGGGGCCTGTCTTTCTGTGCCCGTCGTCTGTTCAAGAGTCTCTGCTCGCGGACACGTGGCTCGTGGATCGTTAAGTAATTAATCGCAGTTAACAGAAAGAAGCGGCCGAGCGAGAAACGAGCGCTTCGCGTTGAATTCGCCAACCGTTGGAAATTCTACGAAAACGAGATGGACGAGAGGACGTCGCGTTTACCTTTTCCGCTTTTCATCCTCGATGTCCAACGGGCTCGATTAAAAATCTCTTCCCGTTTCAGGGAAATATTTAGAAGTCAAAGGGCGGCCGTTTGCGAACGAGAGATTCTCGAATAACGTCGAAGAACGTTGGCGAATGTCGGAGAGACAAAATGACACGAGGAAGTAGTTAAACGACGACGGTCGCGTGGACGAATAATAAGGAAAAAGCTGCGGCAAATTTACGCGACGACTGGTTTCGAACTTTTAACAGTTAATTCAAATAGCCAAAGCGGGAAACGGCCTGACGTCCAATCGGCAAGCGCCGCCTTCGCCTCAGTCATTCCCGTTCCTGACCACTTGCTCACCTCCTTTAATCCCACGACGTAGCAGCCACCGCTGCTTTACGGCCGAATAAAGTAGAAAGCCGCAAAAGAATGGCGTTGGTCGGTTCTTTTACGGTGTACGCACCGTTCCTGGTTCAGTCCTCGCGTTTCATGGTTACTCCACCTTTTTCTCTCTCGCCCCCTTCCCGACATCTCGTCTACTGTCCAAAGACATCAGCTGGTTGACGAGTACACGAGGGCGCGCTCGAACACCGTATGAACTCGTACTCCGTGTACAGGACGCGCCAAAAGTGAGACACAAAATGTTAAGAACCTCCCGACGTACGATTAATTTTGTGAGAAACAATTCACAAAGGAGAATCTGTGAAATGTACGATTTGCTTGGAAAAGCCGTGTGTTTCGCTCTATCAATTTTAATTCTTTGCTATGAGATCATCTGCTAGTCAAACTACTCCTTCCATTGTTACTTTGATTTTCATTGGTTTACCTCCTGCGTTTGAACATTTTTTTCAAAACGACCTTGTATGATAAATAATAGTAAGCATAATCTGCTTGTTCGACGAATAGAATTTTAGAATTTTAGAGTCTTTCTGAACCAAAATCTTCGATCAGTGTCGACTTTCATCGTCGAATACAAATTCTCTCCGTTCTAATTTCGGTGGCCAACTTCTGAAGCGACCAGTACAGGCACCCGCATAGGCACGTCGACGACAATCGGCTTTGGGTTGCGGTTTTTCGAGGCGGGTGCGAGAGAGGCCAGATCGGGACACCGACGTGGCACGTTTAATTTATGTCGCTTAAAAATGCAAATACCATCGATTTGTCTTCGGAAGTCGAGGCGAGTACGACGTTCGGCTGCCGATCATTGGGGAAGATCGATCAGGAAAAGAGGTCGCCGCGAGGAAAGCACGCAGAATTTCTTTAATTAATCCCCATCGAGTTCTTGCGGTCGAACCGATCCGGATCTCTTTTGTCCCAGTCGACCCTTTCCTAAATGGTCCACCACTGAAAGATTATTTTTCGAAAGAGTATCCATCAGTTTTTCTTCCCCTCTCGACGCGCTGCTCACTTTCACACCGTGAAATTTCGGTACGTCGAGAGAGAGAGTGTATTCACACATTTGATGCGTTCTCTCGCGTTTTTACTTTACCAAGGAATTTTGCATCGTGTCGCGAACAGGAATAACGAAACGTCGCCGCGTTCGAGAGAAACGAATGGATCGTGATAAGAGGGGACGTGTTTCAATTTGCGAACAAAGATGGAAAGCGGTCGCGGCCGACTGGCTACGTCTTAATCCGCGTTCCCGCGGTGAGAACGTGTGCTCGATAATTAATGGCGCACCGGGCGCTGCTCTCGAGTCGCCGGTCGGTTTTAATTTCAGCGGACACAGAGTCGGATTTTAGAGAAGAAAGGCGTTAAAGAAACGTAAAATTCAATAAGATTGGCCATTTGCCAACGAACGAAGAAAAGAGACTTAAATACTGATTTCTCCTTGTTATCCTCCCTCTTGTTCTTCTTCTTTTTAATGAAATTGTAAATTGTACAATTGTAAAGATCAATTTTTCTTGGCAGACATTTCACGAAACGGTTTGGTGAAAATTGTAGCGAAATATGAAAGTTTGACGCGTAGCTGGATGAAAATCCCCTGTCGGTATTCGTTCGACGCGCGGTTAGTCGCCGGGAAAGCGTACGGGAAAGACGCGGCCAATTATGTAAATTCGCGATTACATAATTAAACAGTTACCGTCGCGACGGAGGGCTCGGAATTCTGTTTCTACCAATATCTTCCCTCCTCCCTTGTTCTTTCGCGGCCGATGTTCCTTCGGGTGCTCATCCCGACGCTGTTCCGCCGCGTTACATAAATTTCTTGAATGAGAAGAACTAACTCGTGGCAGCTCGCTGACGAGAGTCTGAACCCGTCGATTATTAAAACTGCGGAATCTGAGAATAACTTTCAATAATTTCCCTCGCCGATTTGTTTTCTCACGCCGGTTCGAAAATCAAATATTTCGATTCGATTATCGACTGATACAAGATATATGTACGTTTGAAGAGAAACATTCTTTGTTCTAAATGCAACGCGACCAAAGATTCGGGATGGTTGAATTTTCTGTAAAAAAAACGAAAAGTCTCCAAAAAAGATTCAGACGCAGAAAAGATTCGAGGGACGCCGGTGTAGATTAGCGCGGGCGTAACAATCTGCGCGTCATTTTTTCCTCGTCAGGGGAGAGCGAAGACGCCGCAAAGTAAACGAAATTACGGACAATTTGTAATTGGCGCGGCACGTGGAACGTGCGGGAGAAGCGTGGCCAGAGGGGAGAGAAAGGAAACGAGCGGTGGCCGCCAGTTGTTTCCCAACGAGAACGAAATTACAAGTGTTACAACCCCCCCCCCCCGCCGCCCTCCCCCGTCGCGGTGCAAACTCAACAGCCATCGAAATTATTCCCCGCCCGCGTTCCTCGTCTTGCCCTTTTCATTAATTCTCATTGTTCTCTAATCCCCTCTATTGCCTCGCGCGCGATGCCATTAATTATTAAAAAAGGAAAAAAGGGGGAAGAAAAGGGAAGGAGATTTTTCGACGGAAAGTTCGTTACGACTGTCGCGAATTTAGGACACCCGCTAAGCTTCGAATAACTCGGGCGTTTGTTAATTTAAACGCGTTTCGATGTTCTTTTTGAGTAAACAGCCAGTTGCAGCGAGCTACGGATATTCGTCGCGAAGTGTTTAGAGACATCTTGAAAATGTCTGGCAACGACGAGTGTGTTGCCCAGTGGCGAATTGTCAGTGAATTTCGTGCCCCCGAGAATTTCATCCCTGCAGATGCAGCTTTGTTTTCTCTTGATGCTCGACTGCCACTCTGGAATTAAAGATTAGAACTCTGAACAACACTCGGCTTGGAGAAGCCTTGTTCCCTTGTTCCCATCAAGAGCCTACCCCCTTCGTTTCTCCCCCCCGGTCCACGCCGTGACCTATCTCGGCACTGTCGCCACGTCGAAATTGTTACATCGATGCGAGTCGAACGTTCGAACTCGAGAATATTTCTCGGCGCAATATTCGACGGCGTGGTATATATTCAGAATTCAACGATCGTAGAGAGATCCCTTCAAGATTGTCCTTATATCGGCTGGACTGGAAGAACGTTCAAAGGAACCTGCGATCCCTTCAGACACACGACCAATAACGGCTACCGTATTCCAGGCAGCAAAGAAATCAGGCTGGAATCTTTATCGATAACCGAGAGTTGTGGTGTTCGGCTCGTGTGTACCCCGAGTCCGGTCCTCTTTCGTTTGAAAAGCAATACAAACGCCTGGGGCTGGACGGCGACGTTTGCCTCCTCTCCTTGGCTCGGGCTCCGGGCTCGCAAGCAAGCACGCGAAAAAGGGAAATCGAAGGAAACAGACAGACAGAAGGCGGGCAGAAGTGAATCGTGCAGCGACTACCTCATAAAGTGGCGCAATTTCCGGCGGCTATTGCGATCCTATTGCAGGAACAGGGACTAGCTTTTTCGAGTCGACTTAATCGACGCGCGCTTTTAAAACGACGGTTCGGCAAGTTGAGGCAGGAGATTGAAGCCGTGAGCTCGCTTCCAACTTCTTTCTCGACTGCTGTTGCTGCTTCTGCTTCGAATCGTTGCGATACATCCGTTGTACCGAGTCCCTTTCTTCCTGTAACACGAAGAACCTGACCGAAAGACGCTTGCGAGCTGCAAGCATTTGGGAGTCTGGGACGCGACGGCGAGTGGCGGCGCGGCGTGATGAATGAACAGGCCTCCCTTTGGTCACGAGAGGCTACTCATCTCTGGCCGAACGCTTTCCTCGCATCTCGCGGAATACAAAGCGAAGCTTTCAAGCACCGTTGCTCGTTATTAGGAGTAGCTGTCTCGAATTTCGATGCCGGCGAGTCAGCGTTGTTCTCCGCTGGAGCGGAGCCCGCCTGGCTTCCGCCGCCATTAACCTGATTACATTTACATTTTTCCACGACACGCCGCGCGCGCCCGAGCAGCGTGTAATTGAAACTCGCAACGACGACGACAGTTTCCTCCTTCTCGCGCTTGTGATCGTCGAAAGGCTCCTCGTCGGTCAGGATGCTCGCAGAATACTCACAGAAGGTAAGGCAACGTGATATCATCCGTGATGGCATCCGACGAAGTCAGCGGTTTTCAAGTGTTCGAATTAATCGACGCGCCGGCGGACCAGTTCCGATATCTTCCATCAAATCTTGGGGCCCCGGTCGATTCATCGAGCAGCAGCCAGCCCAGCGGCACCTCCAGCGACAGCCAGCCTATACGGTTATACCGTGCATACCCATCCGTTTCGCCATTTTCCTGCCGCTAATATTCCGACCTCCGAGATCTGGCCGGCCTCCCTTTCGCGGCGCGACGTTCAGCCGTTCTCGGGACTTTCGAAACGAGCCCGGGACTTAATGTCGTAATTAAAATGCACATGGTAAGCTGCCGTCATGCCGTTGTCCCGCGGCAACGACTAAACGAGACGAGCGTTTTGTAACGAGCGAGCGAGAAAGTTAAGAACGCGGTGGAAAGAGAGAGAGAGAGAGAGAGAGAGAGAGAGAGAAAGGTGGAACGTGGTGGATTCAAGGGAGAGCCGGAGGCGGCCACCAGACCCTCCGCGAGACCATCTAACGCTCTCCCTGCGTCCTGGCCACCCCTCGAGAAATATTATAATGTTCGAGTGATATTTGTCGTCCCCGCGAACGCGGAGTGAAGAAGGGGATCAAACGTTTACACGACGCGCCCGCGCGCGTCAACGAAAGCACTGAAAGGAGGCGCCGGTCGATGTCGCGCAGATTGAAAACGCACCGAAGGGGACCGACCGTGTGTGTATGTGTGCGCGTGTCGTTTCTTTTTTTTAGGTTTGAAACTGTACTCTCGTTACGCGCGGCTGAATGGCTCCTGCGACGATTAAAGTAAAACACTTGCCGCGGCGAAAGGGTTGAAAAGGAGGAAGAAGAGAGACGGATAGAAATAATATTCGCGCGAATATAAAGGGAGATACTTTTCACATCCGTGGTCCACATCCGTCGAGCGAATCCGTATTTCTCGAGGAGAATAATCCGAAAGAATAACAGCGACGTTCTCTCTTTCTTCGTTCTGCGGCGGTGTCGCTGTTGGAAAATTGCCGGTTCGTGCGCCGAGAGATATATAGAGAGAAAGACGGTTAAGAAATCGTACTCGAGGCGACGCTCGCGAGAAACTATTAGTGTCGCGAGCCGAGTGCATTTTTAATTTCGCGAAAAGTCGGTTGGTTCGCCGGCCCCGATTCCTCGAAGTGTTTCCGCGGGGGCAAACTTCTTGAAAAGGGCGCCGCCGACGGTGTTGCGCTCGGCCAAAAGTAAAACGGCCGGCTGTGAATTTCCGTGATGCGGGCAACTTCTTGCCCGAGGTTCGCTCGCGTGACACACTTTTCCACGCTTCTTTGACACGACCTGCGCTTCTGTAGATCGCCACGCAGATACCGACACTCTCTCTCTCTCTCTCTCTCTCTCTCTCTCTCTCTCTCTCTCTCTTTTCTCTCTCCTCCAGAACTCGCTCTCTTTCTCTTTGTCTCTCCCTTTCTCGTTCTCCACCGTCTCAGTCACGCCCTCGCGGAACTCATTACGCGCACGTAACGTTCGTTCGTTCGTTCCGTTGCGGGTGAACTCGCGAGGCCGAGCAGCGAACGAGAGCTCGGTCACAAAGGGCGAACAAAAGGCAATTGCATTTCGATCGCGACCCTTGTTCTCGCTCAACAATCTGTACATCATCGTAACAAACGCGCTTTACATCGCGCTTTACATCGCGCTTCGCTCGCTAGTTCCCCGAAACAGTCAAGTTTTTTGCGCGAACGAACGAAAATCGAATCTTCCCCCTTCGACCTTTGGCTTTTTTTATTCGCCTCGTCGAAGGTAATCCGATTTGCCACGCGCATATTCGCTCGTTCGGGTTTTTTGAATCCTTTCGCCCTTTTTCGTACATTTGGTTAATGTCGGCAAAGTCTCTCTGACGATTACGCGATTCGTACGAATTTATCGTTATGTTTGAGGATTCAAGCGCAAACGTCGTTTCGTTACGCTCGCGATGTATAACAAGTAGAACGTTGGACGATTAGAGAAGATTCGACCCGAGGCGAAGTAAAAGAGAAACCAGAAGCTTCCGAAAGCTTCGGCTCTCCTCGCTCCCTCCCTCCCTCCCTCTCTCCATCGTGTTTCCCGTGCGTTGGAACGCGCGCACGAACGCGCTCGCACCGGCTGGCTAGCTGGTGAAAATTGATACTCAATTTAAACTCCTTATATAACAGGATGCACGTACTCGTAGCCCGTACTACCCGGTAGGTACGAGTCACGTACGGATACGAAGGTGAAAGGAGACCGTGATAGACGAACAGGAAGAAGAGACAAGAACAAAGGACCAGAGAGAAAGCGAGAGAGGAAGAGAGGCCGGACAAAGCGAACAAAGTGGTACTATGTGTGTGTGGATGTTGACTCGGGGGTGGAGAGGATGAAAACGCAATCGATCTCTCATCTATTGTATTATCCGATCACGTTTTACGCGCGCTCATCTCCATCGATCTTTTATCCCTTTCCCCTGTGCCATACTTTCCATTCTGTCTCTCCTCGTTCCGCAACCACTACCACTACCTGGATAACCATAAGTGGAAGCGGCTAGAGGGCGAGAGAGAGAGAGAGAGAGAGAGAGGGAGATAGTCAGGAGATAGAAGGGAGGGGTCGCGAGGGGTGACAAGAGGGGACGCGGTTCGTGAGACAGCGTGGCGGTTCGAATGGTCTTTCGCTACGTGACTGGAAATCTTGTCCAATTTACGATTACATATTACGTGACAACAGCGGCTACAAATCCGACTGCTAGCGGCTGCCTAGCCGATGGAGAATGCACGGATGATTATAACGTCGTCGCTCGCGAACGTTGCACGTTCGTGTCCAGCGCGCTGGTATTACGGAACGACAAAAGTATCGCCCCGACGACGATCGAAACCCACGACTTCTCCCTCCACGACTTTCGAAACTGCGCCGCGAGCGATCCCTCCGAAGCCAAGAGATTCCAAGCCCGAATCTTTTTGCTCTCGTTTTGTCTCTGCGAAAGCGACGAGTAAGCATGTTTTTCCTCGATGCGATCGTCGAGCCACCATCCTCCAGCGCTTCGTTCGTCACCCTCTCACCGATAGCTTCCGATTTTTCTGGTTCTCGTTTCTGGAAAACTGAACGCGCCAACACCGCCGGAACACGCGAGGCATGGAGCGCTGCTTAGAACCGACTTCCCGGTACGTGACTGGAAACCCTGGTCAGTTTACGATTACCCATTACCAGCGGACCAGGACCCACCAAGTACCAGCGTGAAATGCACGTCTAGCGGCTGCTAGATTTCTGACCAACGAACACCAACGAACGAGGACAACGACGACAACGACTACGACGACCGGAAACCTCTTGTGTCGCGAGACGAGGAAATCCTGCGCTCGTCGACGAAGACGAAGACTCTGTGGCAACTCTGGACGATGATTTCGATGCCGGAAATTCCTTCGTAGCCTTCCGGCTGTGCACCGCCGCCCAATTCTCCAGCGCTGACTTTGAATACCTGAGTTTCGACTGAATTGTGGGAAAGCCGTGAGGCGCATTAAGCAGCGGCCAGCGTATTTATCGTGCCCGCGACGACAGTTCCACGGAATTTGATAGTTGGACGGTTTTTACTCCCAGTTCCCAGTTTGGGAATTCCCCCCCCCCCCCCCGCCCCTTTCATCCGTCTCTCCCGTTTAGTCCTTTTAGCGGCGCCGTCTTCCGCGGCTTCCATCTTCCATAGCCGCGCCAAGTCGTCCGCCTGCTCGTCGGAGAATCACGACTCGTTGCCCGTGAAATTGAATAAACTACTTCCAAGTGATTCTTTTTCTGGATTCGATTGTTCTTTTCCTCTCTTTCTATTTTCATTCCCGGTCCTCGGCTGCTTCTTTTTTTTTTCTTCTTCTTCTTTTTTTCGTTCTTTTCTTTTTCGATCCTCCGATCTCTTGCACGGTCGTCGAACGGCGGATATTTGTGGTCGTTCCAGTAATTGGAAATAGATTGGCTAATAGCAAATGGAAATATATTTCTTCCGCTTCTTCTGCTGCCTGGGCGGAATTTATGGGTTTCTACACGAGGGAACGAGAAGCTGTAACGTGTCTCGTGGAGGTCGATCCTTATATTTAGAGCGTTTGATTAGATTCTATACGTCGAATCTGCGTGTAGCGGCGTCTCGCGATATTCGTTTCAATCTCGAGTCATCCACGTTGTTCGATTTAAAAAAAAATCTCTCTCGTTTCTCAGCAGTCGTGCATGCAATTTCTTCTCGAACCTTTCCCTCATTTTACTTCGCGTTTTTTAAGTTTTGTCGTTTGGCGCCGCGCCGGCTGATCGATGGCGTTACTTCGCCGATTGTTTCCTCTCAATTTCGAAGCGCGACGCGTTATTACATCCCGATCGCCGACGCGATACGTCATTTGAAATGAGAAGTTTTTACGTCGTTCAAAAGCGAGAAAAGATATTGGGAATTGTATTGAAACGTCCGAAGGAAAAAACAGTTGCGCGCGATGACGTCAAGCCGCAGCTCTCGAATTATTTCGACGCAATTCTACGCTCGGTTTCTGCACGTTGGCCTATAAATTCTCCGCTGCTGCCAAATTCTTTTTTCCCCCTCTCTCTTTCTCTCTCTCTCTCTCGTCTCGCGTTCTCTGTATAACTCTGTTTCTTTTTTCTTTTTTTTTTTTCGTCCAACTTCGTTTCGCGAAATTTTACAATCTACGGTTGATACCGCGCCAGTAATAACTTTCGAACGAATCAACCGAAAGAGTGGACACACGCGGCGGAGACGCTTCGTCTTCCCCCGCAACGTGCAAATTAAAGGTCGATTTTCTCTGCCGCGTTTCCTCTTTCACTTTTCCGCTCTGGGGTTTTCCATACATTTACCCGAGAGTAGATGGAGGTAATTAAATGTACATTCCACGTGTGTCTATATAGCGTTTAATAAATTTCTGCCCACGTGCAATAGAATCTACTCTCCGCTTCCTTCCTTCCCTTTGGTATTTTCAGCCCGTCCGAAAATTCAATTTAAACTTCGTCGTGGAAGCTAGAGTTTCCTCCTATGAAAAAAAACACACACACACGCACGAATTAACAAAGTATTATTTTCCCTCGCGTTCGACTGTCTACGTCGACTTATTTAACACGGGCAGAGATTCCCAAGACACCTCATTCGTCAATCTCAACATCGTTCTTTCACCGCCAATCGGTCATCCCATTTTTTTTTTTTTTTTTTTTTTCCTCCCCTTGCTTTTACTCTCGCGCTACACTACATTCGTTACACCCATAATTAACGGTTCTTCATTCATCATCCCGCGGATATCTTCATCAATCCGGAGCAGTCCGCCCCTCGAAACTATATCTCGAACCGAAATATGTCACGTCGGGCCTCGATTCTATACGACGCAACACGCGACGCAACAACGCTCACAAAGGGAGGAAAAAATATTTAGCCGGCCGATCGAACGGTCTTTCACAGGGATTGGCGCGAATTACCCCAGGTGTCCGACCTTCGACCCGTATCCCGTAATCGCGCGCTCCTATTAGACTCGTACCAGTTTGTCGTCACACAAGAGAACACCGCCGGAAGGGGCTGACGCACGGAGCTGCTTCAGCGGATCTTCGCAGCGGGAAGTTAAGCCTCCAAAGAAGAGCCTCGCGCGAGCCGACGTGACGAAAGGTTAGAGACCCGACACCGTTCTACAAAGACTCGTACGTCGAGGTGAAAAGAGGAACAAGGAAGGGGGGGGGGGGGAGAGAGAGTCTTTGAATCGGCGAAAGAATCTACCTGTAGTGGGAGGGAGGGAGGGGGAGGGGGAATCGGCCCGGTGCACGCCTGGAAAAATGCATTTTCCAACGGTTAGGAAATTTATGGGCATCCGACACAATGCGAACGACCGATCCTCTCGTTCCACGACAAAGCGGCACGCCGTTCCGCTCTTCTTCGCTTTCACTCTGCTCCCTTTCCCACCCCTCCGAGCTTCTTTATCTCGCCATCCCCTCGTTTCAATAACTTCTGACTCGGTGTTTGCGTAAGCGTATCGCACAATACGTACCGCGAACCATACGTCTCAATTTTCGAACGCCCTGTCGAGACCTAGGCACGATGTCGATGGTTCTGATTCATTGGATCGTTGTCCCGGAGGCTCTGGCACAATCGCTAACAAAATACCACTTTTCCACGGTGCCGTTACGTTCCGCTTATTAGAAACGGATTGCGGAGTAGTGAAAGCTTAATTAATTTGCTAGTCTCTTTTATCTTTTTTCTTTTTAATCCGATTCTATTTCATGTAACAGTTGCAAATGCAATTTCTCCTTTGACGCCTCGAGTTGCATCGCGTCCACAGGCATCGTCAAAGACGATAATATTGCCGTTGTTACTCGAGAATATGAGATCGAACGATTCTTAAAGACTCTGTGGATCGATACCAGCGGAGGAGAGTGGAACGCATTGGCTACGTGAAAACCAGTTCGATTTGGTAGCAGCGAGCCAAACGGATTACCAATGTCCGGTTTCTTAAGGCAACATCGCGATTTAAAAGCCTCCCCGAAAATAAAAGCAAATTTCTCTTTTTTCCATCTTTCGAATCGAAGCAGATGCGTCTGACGACGCGTTCAACCGGATTTTATTTCGGATCTCGAACGATCGTAAAATCGAGCGGTGTAATACCGAACTAAATTTTACTGCAGTTTAAAGGATCGGATTCCATCGAACGTTCCGCCAAAGTCATGCATTTCTTCATCTTTTTTCTTTCCGCTTTCTCTTTCCCTTTCTTTTTGTACCACCTGCTTCTTCTCTTTGACGACAAAACGTACCGACAGAAATCTAAAACACACACATTTCGCGCGACGGAAGTTCTATTCTTTGATTTCTTTTTTAGTCCTTCCTTCAAACATCGAAGTCCTTCCTACAATATCGTTTATATCAATATTTATATCAATATAAACAGTCGAGCAGCTTGAATAATCTTTCGTCCTGTAATCTCAACAATTTGCTATACAGCGTGTTAACAGTGTGGCGAAATTGGATTCTGTTAACCCCGTGGATTTTTGCCATTTCGGTTAGCATTCGCCGGGTCGGAATTATTCGTTAGCTAGTAGTATTCTTCGTCGAGTAGGTTCTTGTCGAGGGAACTAATCGCCGGGCTGAGTGGAGCGCGATTTTAATTACGCGGAACCACGTGGGAGCGTAATTAGAAACCCACGCGTATCGCTAATTGAGATTTTGCGCTGGCTACTGTTTGCACTTGCTCTATCGGCTACCAATCAGCCCCGGTTGCTCTTTGTTAATTCTCTTTCTCCTTTTTTCCTCCCCCCCCCCCTCTCTCTGTCTCTCTCTCTTTCTGTTTTTTTCTTTTCTTTTCTTTTCTTTTCTTTTTTTTTCACCCCATCGTCCAATGATTGCCCGTGCCTGCGCACTTCCTCCCGCGCATTTTTGCCGGTTAATCGTCGATCGCCAGCCGAGTCTAATCTCTTTTTAATTGCACCGCGCAGGGCCTACGCGCTCCTGTTGCTGATAAGCGGCGCTCGATATCGCCGCGACTTCGTGCACCGCTCTAATTTATCCCCGACGATTACTGTCACCGGGATTACTGGAATTTCTCGCGATAAACGAGCGCTTCCGGACCGCGCAGTCCCTCGTGCCCTTTTTTTCTTCACGTACGAACTACTCGAATGTCGGTCAACGTTTAATCCAATCGTCGCGCTGTACATTACGAAACTTTGGTTCCACGGCGAGATTTCAGACGCTGATACGGAGGACGATTTACAAGGGGAGGATTGCACTTGTGATTCGATTCGTTTGTTTTAGTTCTTTGCGTCTTATTCTACTGTCTCTAGTCGATCCTCTATAATATTATACGACTTGAAAGTTACATATTACTGAACATTTTTATATATTGCATTTCAATATATTCGCCAAACGAATTACTCATGACGATTGCCTATTTCAAGATTTTTAATTGGAATAGATAAATTAATTGGATTAATTTAATTGAATAGCTAACAAGCAAACAAACGAATCTTCTAGAGGATCGTTTTAAAGATTGTGCAGACAATTACATTACGGACCATTTACTCTCGTTTCCATCCTGTTTCAGAGATTCTCTTTTATTCTATTTTGGAAAAAATCGAAACAACTAAGAAGATTTTTCCACTTTTAATATTTTATTAACTGTGCTATCGTCTATTTAACAAAGGTACATCGATTGCAACCAGACATTGTATCGATGTTCGGTGCAGTACAGGCATGATTTGGTCTGTCAGTTACTCTCTTGAGCGAACAAACTTACGCGAATTGGCGAGAAAATTAAAATTCTTTTGTTTCTTCTTTCTGCAATTTCCTTCCTAAAGCGGTGCAAAAGTTTTTCCATTGCAATTAGTTTCTCCGTACTCTTCCAAAGTTTCGACATCTAAATCCGGGACATTCTACATACACGCACACACATATTTCTAATATTTACATCGAGGATATTTGAAGCTATCAAGACTGGGAGGAAAAAAAAAAAAGACAACGTGGAGGAGAAAAAAAAGTAGAAGAAAGCCGGTCCGATTCTCGAGCGAGCCTGGCAAATCCAGGCGTAGTCTTGCCAACTAACGTCCCAGCAGACTTTACCCCATCAGTATTCGCCCCTTCTCGCTCGAGTGTCCAAGTGCACGAAAGGCCGCCGCGGTCCATCCGATTTGGTTGCCAAGTAACAATTAGAGTTCCGCAGTCGGCGGGCGTAGTTATTGCACTTAACGAGGCGGCGGGACAACGGGGGTCACGGAACGATATCCTCTGACCCTTTCCTCGCGGAAACACACGGAACGCTGGCAACGAAAGCTGAAACAGAGACCGAGCGAATGAGAGACAGAGAGAGGATAGGGGCGACGGCGGTCGTAAAGTTCCTTGCCGAAGAGAGAACCCTCGAGTAAATGGAACAAACACGCCGCGTACTCGTCCGCGGTTGGTTTGGGATTATGATTCGGATCCAGCTGAGTAAATAGCGGTCATTATATTATCCGAGAGAGAAAGAGACAGAGAGAGGGCCAAGACGCGCGCGCGCTCGTAAATACATGTGTATATTTATATACGTACTCGCGTGTTGCACAAGTATTCAGGGCGGAAATTTTATTTATTATTCGCGAAAGTGCGAAGATATTATTAATGTCACGTTACGTGTTTGATTGGAAAGCGATTGACGAATCGGTGAAGAAATATTTAATGGAATGTTCAAAGTTGGAATTTATTATCACGCAATGACCATAAATATTTTAAAATAATTTGAAACAGAATGAACAAAAAATTTAAAATAACAGTAAGCAACTGGATAATATTACAAAATAAAAAGTACGCGTTTTACGAATATTAAATATTTCGTCCCGCGGACAAGACGTGTAAGTTTTACGAGAAGAATTTAGATCCTTTATCTGAAATTCTCAGTACTCTTCTGCGTCTGCAAACATTTTCCATTCCAGAGGGAATAATCACGTGTCACGGAACCGAGTAGCAACCAGTTGGATTAACCGTTGATACGATATTCAGAACGAAACACGCGTCTCGAACGAATATACATACCGGTAAAAAGAATCAGAGGTTGGCGAGGCCGACGACGCGAATGTTTCTTCGTTGCTCGCATTTTTCCCGCGGCGTTTCGCTTTCCTATCTGTTCCTCGCTGCGCCGTCGTTAAACCGCTGCCAGCAGAATCTTGGATTATTGTAGACTCGATCTCGGAAGTAGTTAAAACTTGGATCCCATTGCCCGTCACCGTTGTAACGTCTGCCACCGGCGCTACCTTAATATTCTATATCCGACAACGTCCGCGAGATAATTGACTTGTAGGGGAGAGACGGGCTGGCTGGATCGAAAGAGGAGAAAACAGAGGAGAGGAGAGAACGTGAGGAGGCGAAACGCGAGAGAGCTCGTCGAAATCGACGAACCACGCGAGCTGGCTGAATTTTATTAACTTTAATAATTAACGAACGGACAAAGGATTCTGTCCGAATGGAATCGGAAAGTGTCGTAGGAGGGGGCAGGAGGAGGAGAAGGGGACGGTGGGTAGATAAAAGATATACATTGGCGGATAACAAAGTCACGGGGGAATCGTAACAGGATTAAAAAGCAGAGCCGCTCGAAAGAACTGATTGAATCGCGGCCAACAGAGAAAGGCCTTGATAACGTTTAATGAATAAGTTATTCATATTTCTGGCGCGGCCGGGAGTGTAGAGAGGGGCACGGAGGGTAGGGGGAGGGGGTGGGGGTGGAACGGCGCGGCTGCATAAAATTATAATAAATTTTCCACTTTATGTAAAATTTAATCTGCTCTGATCACTGGTTGTATTATCGTTTTATGAATAGAGGTCGGCTTGTTGTATTTAGAAAGGGCGCGGCGAGTAACGCTCGCTCGCGCGCCAACTGCCGCGCGTAACTATGAATAATCAGCGGTTTTAATCAACGGGATTACCGGCCACATTTTTCCCCGGTGTAATGAAAATTTAAAAAAAAAGTAGAAATAAAGGAGAAAGAGAAGGACGTCCTCAATTTCGCATGATTACAGGATTCCTAATGAAACGAGAGTTCCAGCAATTAAATATGAACCAGAAAGAAAGAGAGAGAGAGAAAGAGAGAGAGAAGAAACGATATTTCCTCCGCCACCCCCTTTCGAGTGCTCGAGATTCGACTATAAATTCGATAACGTCGCAATCGTAAAACGACCGTAAACGAAGAGCCACGGCGATTCGAAAGTTTCGGGCCGGTCGCGAAGGGTCGTTAATCCTAGAAACAAACTGTAAAATCAAACGAGCGAACAGCTGGAATAAATCGATAAACTCGTCGCGACGTGGACGTTAACGACGATCGTTTCGTCGGTAACGTCGTTAGGCGGCCGTGGTCCACGGGAAATGCGGTTAGAACTGGACGCGGCGATTAATTCTGACGAGTTCCCGTAATCCGTAAACGGGTTTTCGTCAACGTCTCGCCTCTGTCGTTTCTTGCGGCAGCGATCGGAACGACGTACAAATTATCGCCACCGACGTCTGGTACAGGTTATAATGGGTTACAATGGCCTGGCCGGGCCGGACCCTTGAAATCGCGTTCGCTCATCGACAAGTCGATGACAAATGAAATTAATCAACGACCGTCGCGATTATTGCGGCTCTCCGTCCTCCTTCTCCTCCTCCCCCTGGGCCCCGATAAGAGCCGCTTTTCTCCTCGACGCGAAAGATTTATTTTCGTCCCTTGCTCCCGATTCTTCCCCTCTGCTAAATCATCGTGATTTTCCCAGTTTCTCACATTGGTGGAAACTCTACATTTTGATCTTCAAATATAAATGTCAAATCTTTCTGTGCTTTTCAACTGATTAACTGTGAAAAGTTAGTTACACACGCGTGCAATTATTACGCGTTACTATGGATTAATTTTCAAAAAATCGTGATTCACGCGGAAGAGCGACGAGAGTTACAGAACAGTTTCAACGGAATTCCACGAGACGCGCGGAACAGGAGGGACGCCGAGGCACGTTGAGGCACGTCGAGCCGTTTCTTGACCTTCCTCACGGGTCGTTGCAACGACAGGCCGGTCTCGGCTGCGGAAATGAACTTTTTATCGCGGCGCATCTTCACGGACGCAACGTGTGCGTTGCACGTGTGTACGAATGTATGTACTGTCCCAGGTGGGAGGAGATCGCGTCACCTTTCGCGTCGCGATCGTTCCGCCCGTGTGTCCGCGCGGTCTGCACAAAGCGGACACGCGTATCCATATGCAACGACGTGCGACAGCGATACCCGTTGCACGGCCGCGAGACGAAAGGGATTATAGGACACTGGCGACACGTTGCTTTTATAACAGGAGGTGGAACGTGTCGTGGCCGTCGTTTGACAACAGGCCAGTCACGGGATAACGTAGCGTGAAAACTCGAACCGGGACCTGTGTGCTCAGCGAGAAATTCGCGTTTCCGAAAGAATCGAGCAAGCCGCCAGGAGAGTCGTGATCTGTGGCGTCTGCTTCAATGGAAAATGACGAAACACGAACACGGAGATTGATGGGAGATGGGAACTTTGTCGTGTAACACCCACGTTTAGATGTCTTAGGACATGGATAATTTTATTGCAAGATACGTCTAACTGAAAGTTCGCGTCGAACAGTGAAGAGCAGTATCCCGAGGCTGTTGACCGGGATTCTATGCTGAAATCGCGTCGTATCACGACTCTGCTAACCGAGAAATTTATAGAACGATCCGCATCACGATCGACGGCGAGGAATCCACGAAATCAGTCGCGCACGTGATCTGTGGTATGTCTCGCGCGCGCGGAATAATAAAAATATAGAAATTAATACGGGGAGCAAACGACGATGAGATTAGGGGGTAAACACAAAGGCAGATAGCAGCCGTGTGGCGCGCAAGACATATTAGCACAAAGATCCTTCTTCATGGGCCGTTGGATCTTTGTGTACAATGGTCCGTGACCGCGTGGTCGTCCGCGCTCTGGTTCGTGGCTGAGAACACGGAACACAGAATACCCTCTCTCTTCGTCCATCCCCCGTTTCTTCTCCCCCTTTCTTCGAGCAGCGTGCGGCCCTTTACCTTCGCCCGTTGTGAAACAAGAGCGCAGCTCGAGTCTATTCCTCTGTCCTCCTCTTTCGAATGGCGCGAAGAGAAAGAAGGGGGCTGAAAGATAAAAGAGAAGAGGCTCCTTTCGTGGTAGTAGCGCGCGCGCGCGCGCGTCAATGCCATCTAACCCTTTCCTTTCCCCGGCACTGCCGCCCTACCGCTCGCGTATGTCTCTCCGATGTTCTCTTCCATCTTTACCGAAGGGGTTGACGAGGCTTTGACGATCGGCCAGCGACGCGCGCCGCCCCCTTTGACAACGCAGACTACCGGCCCCCGGTAGTATGTTGCGTTTAGCCGGCGCGCCGCCGCCTTTTGTCGGTTTTTAGACGCGATGCTTACATAATTTTCTGCCACACAGCGCGGCCAGAAGAGGGATCGGAGCCCCCGTGTGCGCGCCGCTGCTGATCAGGGGATAAATGAAGCGTCACGGCCGCGCCACTCGCCGAAGAGGGTTATAAAAGAGTTATAAATGGATAAGGGCAGGTCGACGAACCTCCCGCCCCCCGTGTGTATATTTATATTTTCCGTCGCACTTCGGGAAATTCGCGCGACGCGTCCCACATGCCGAATCAGCTGAATTAATCACTCTGTCATATGTCCCCATGATTTTGCGACGAAGTTTTCGCACATTGCCGATGTAAAGGCACGCGGAAACGTACGGAAAGAGAGAGAGAGAGTAAATACGTAGGCGATAGCCATGTAACGCGAAACTTATCGAGGATGCAAGCACGATTCCACCGAGCACATGGCCGGTAACGACGCGAGCGAAGAGCCCGCGAATATGACAGAGAGGAGTTCGTGAGAGTCAGAGTTCCAGGACGGAAGAGAAGAAAGGTCGACGAACTGCTCGCCGGATTCCTCGCACTTTGCACGGGCTCTGTTAATCTCGGCGAGGCAAATTCAGCGTGCGTGATGGAATTACAGGCTTGACTGACACCTCGCCACACACCGCGCAACGTTCAAACCTTTTCTCTTCTTCCGTCACTCTGAAAAACTCATCGCTGATTCGAACCCATCGCGAGTGATCCTACTCGAACGCTCGACGTTCTTCTTTACCACGCGGCGCACTGTAATTTAATCGATCGGGCAACGCAACGCCGAAAAATTGACAATACTGAATCGTTCAGTATCCGGAGCGTGCGACTTTCAAACGTTCACCCTTTTTGTCCGCGTTGCAGGCAAGTAGCTTGAGCGAAGAGCGTTGCACCGGTACGGGTCAATTAGAAACGCCGACGACGATCTTGATCAGGATTACGGAGGAGAAGAGTTCACACGGAGGGGCAGCGGGAGGGGGGAGGGGAATGGATAGAATTTCCACGGAAAACGGAAGGAAATCGAATGGTGGACGTTGGCGGCGGTAGCGGCGTGAAATGTATGGGCGTATCCCTTCGTAATATCGTGCGCGAACCGCACCGAGCGGACTCTCTCTCCCTGGCTATTTGTCATCGGCGTGTATATCATGGACGGCCCTTTCTATCTGTGCCAGCTAACTCCCCCCGAACCCCCACCATCTCCACCCCCGCGTTCGACCTCCGCGAAGATTTGCATTACAAATATGCGCCGACCGGAATGCATGTACGTCAATATGACGGTTCTCTCTCTTTCTCCGTTCCACCCGTCATCGGTTCCTCGTGTACACTCTTCGGTTGTCTCTCTCCCTCCCCCTCTCTCTCTCTCTCTCTCTCTCTTTCTCTCTGTCTCTCGATCGCGTCTTTCGTTACCAGGAACGAAACCGATATACACCGGAAACACTACAGACAATCGTCTGTGCGCGCAACCAGTCCGCTGTAGCCTGATGGCTTCGCGAACAGGTCAGGAGAACGATTAATAATTTCTTTCCGTCGTTTCTCTCTCTCTCTCTCTCTCCCTCGTTCTTCTCTTTCTCTCTTCTCCCTTTATTTTTCTCTTTTTTCGCGTACACGTACAGGTATTCGTTGCTCGTCCGTCGAAGGGATTCGCCCTTTTGTTCGCGGTGCACGATGGCTCGGAACTCGGAACTCGCGGTGTAACTGGGTCGACCGGAGCAACGCGGAGGTCTTCCGCGAGGTTACGCCGCGTGTTATTTGCTTGTTTATACGCGGACGCGGGTTTTGTACGCGGTAATTGTAACATGTTTAATTCATAGGAAGATCCGCGTCGGGAGTATTCGTTTGGCGGCGCGATGGGTTACAATGGGGTGCGGAGGGGGCGGGAGGGGGAGGTCGCGTCGATGCACGCCTGTTCCGCATTCACGCTCGTGGCCCCAAAGGCAAAGGAATAAATACAGGAATCGAATCCTCCGGGCGTAATTAGCCAACGCTGCATATTTATATATATATACATATATATATATACACATATAAATATATCGGCTGATTCGGAGAAAAGATTAATCATCTCGAATCTTTCAGCGAACGATAATTAAATCATCGTTTACGCTCTCTCCGTTGCGTGCACGCAACGTAGGACAGGGTACACGGCCTCTCTCCTCTGTCGTGTTTTCCGGGCGAATTTTAAAGCAAATCGTGCGCGATTTCAGTCGGAGAATCAATTTCCAATATCGTTTAAATAATCGAATTAATACAACATTCATTACCAAGCTCGTCAAAGGGACATTCCTGTCTACGGATAACTAAATTTTATCAACGGATAATTGATTCGAACTCGGCTCGTTCGCGAAAATATCGTCTCCGATCGCCCCTCTCCCTCCCCCTCTGAATCGCGTCGCACAATTGTAGTAACGATCGCTTGTTTCTCGTCCGGGGAAAAGGCGCTCGTGCGTTCGGTTTCGGCGTTATCGATGCCACCAGAGAGATGTCTCGCGCCAACTGTGCTCTTAATCCGCAGCATATTCTCCCAGGTCTTCCCACGGCCGTTTTTGCCTGTTAATCGGGCAGAATCCGTTATCGGTCACCGGGTAGAGAGAGAGAGAGAGAGAGAGAGAGAGAGAGAGAGAAAGAGAGAAGAGCAGCCGGGAATCTAGCAGGGCAATAAATCCCTCTATCTGGCCGTTCATCGTGCTTTTCTTTTCGTCGTGAGCCAGATTCGAAGGAGCCGGGCCGGCGGTAGCCTTCTTTCTCCTTCGTTCGCCGGATCCTTATCGAATTTGGAAGCGTGCCACACGATTGCTACGAGCCGGCTCGAGTGCCGGGCGCGAAGAGTACACACCTTTGCAAATCGAGCCGGCGGAAAGTTCGTCGACGTCTAAATATCTGCAACGACCATGTGAAATACGCTGACTGCCGGCCCTCGCTCGCGGATCCTCCGGGATTCGAGCGCCAAGACGTCTCTCTCCAGGATTTTCCTGTTCGATTCCGGCGGCGTACTCCGGCTTCTCGAGGGTTTGTCCTCGTTCGAACTCGCCTCGCCTCCAAAGTACGGCACGTGGAATTATTACGGTGCTCGAGGTTCGATTTTCATTGTAGTCGAACGTTGAACAGTTTATCGTTCGATTAAAGAACTTACAGCACCCTCGTCTCTTACCATGCTTGTTTGACTTTGCGGATATTCCGAAATGAGATTTTAATTTTACAGCTGTGTAGAGTAATTGTCACTCGGCGTGATAAGATTCACTTGTTTAATTAGTGAGATTATTTTACTCAACGATGATGGCTTCGACTTGTTGAATAGTATTTTTGGTATTCTTCACGTCACGTAATCACGTGGCGAATAGTTTTTGTAAGATTCTCCAGGTCGATGATTACTGCCTTGTTAAAACAGGCTAGTGTGACTTAGCCAATCATATTCAAAGTACAGGTCTTGGCCATGGGTCATCTAAAAAACGGTGAAATTAAAGTATCGATAGAACAATCGATTTCTAGAGGCTCGTCGGGGCTTAACGCGGATACTTCTAAGTCTTCATCTAATAAATAATGAAAGAGAAAGAGTCAAAGGAACGTTCAAAGGAAGTACAGACTAGACTACGATTCATGGCGCAAGAATGTTTAACAATCTGACCTATTTTCACTCAGATACAACACGAAATTTCTGGATAACCCGATTTTCCACGAGCGTCCATCGAGGCGGCGAACGCCCACGCTATTTTTCCAGTCCGTGAATCATTCTCCCCGAAGGAAGCGCGCCGATCGGTGTAATTAAAAATCAATTAACCGTTAAACGCCGAATCGATTACGGCGATGACGCGAAACGTTCTCCCTCGAATAAAATGATCGGTTATTTATCTGGTCGGTCGTGACGCGGGCAATCATCGATCCGAGGAAAAGCACGTCGCAGTTCACCGAAGGCGAATACGCGCGAACTCGTGGAGTTCGCTAGGCGATCGCGAAAGGCCAGGCGAAACGTGGATGGAGCGATTCAGTGCTACACGATCGCTCTCCTCTCCTCTCGGGTTTCTTAGATCAGTATCCCGTACAAACGTTACCGGTAACTCGGTCGGAACGATCAACCGACTCGGAAGAGTTGCTCGCTCTCGGCCAGTCAGGGACGATAAAGTCCGTTCGACGGTGGCGATAGTCGCACGGAAAAGACAGAGAGAAAGAGAGAGAGAGAGAGAGAGAGAGAGAGAGAGAGAGAGAGAATACCTATATTCCATTACCGTTATCGAGAGAGACCGGGTTTCGCGAGCCTCGGGACGCGACGTCGTGAACCGCGAGCTTTCGAGCTCTCGGCGCATCCCAGCCGCACGAAAATATATTGCCCCGGGCTTGTGTACGACACACAACGCGATAAGTTACTTTATTCGTGACTCCGCGAATGAGTCGTACAAACTGGTTTCTATTGGCAGAGCCGACGGCGGCCGGTCAAAATGGTCGCGATACGGCCGGTTGAGCTTGAAAGGCCGAGCAGCCGAGATATTGTAATTGTAATTCTTTCGCGACGAGGTTTCGAGCTTTTTCGCGACGAGATACGAGGAAGTTGAAACGCCGGGACCGGAAAGAGTAGGTGGGAAGGGTGCCGCCGCACGAATGGCCGTGCGCGCGTTGATCAATGGGCGCATCGAACGAACGAGAAGATTTACGGCGAGGCGGAACGACGAAGGGCGAAGATGGTAGTTCATTTTTCATACTCCGTTTTCCGAACTTCGCATCGAAACTGTCTGAACGAGAACACGCACGGAATCGGCGCGAAGCGGAGCGTACGGAAAGCCCAGAGGGGCGCCAGCGAGTCTAACAGACCGCGTATCTAGGACTCGCGCAACCGGCCCAGATAACTATCTGAATGACAATTGCCGGCGGCGCGGCATTAATTGCCGTCCACGTAACAAGCCCGCGTACCTGCGGCCGCATCAATTCTTGTCACGCGACCGCTGATCACCGTTCCGCGAGTCATTCTCTCTATACGCGACTGTAATACGCCTCTGGTGTGCGGCTTCGATTTCGAGACAACAGCTCGCGAAACGGTTTCCTCAGCCCCGCGCGCCTTTGGCGTCCTTTGAACGTGCTGAAACCAACGATTAGTAGGAACGATTTTCTCCGACTGTCTCTCTTGGCAGCTATCGATCCGGTTCCTGGCTCCGCGACGGTGCCAGGCGAGGGAAATTAGCGAGCCACGTTAATACCGAGTCGAAACGAAAGCATCGTAGATTCTCTCTCTCTCTCTCTCTCTCTCTTTCTCTGTCTCTGTCTCTGTCTCTCTCCTCTTTGATCAGAGTCGTACGGTAGGTAGGAAGTGGCTGCGGCGCGGTGTTTCCTTTATCAGAGCGTAGCCGGGCATCGATCAAAGACAGAAACGGAACGTTTTAGCGAAACAGATTCGTACGTACACACGTACGTACGTACGTACAGATAGAGAAGAGACAGGGAAAGAGAGAGGGAGAGATGGCAAGGAGACGGAGCGTTTCGCCTGTACATCGTGTGCCGGTCTCGCAACAACAAGGCTGAGTCGCAATATCCGGGGGAGCTGAACGTAGCGCGGGGATCCCGCGCTTTCTCTTACCACTGGGGGTTATTATCGTGCAAGCCGTGGAGACGTGCCAGCAACAACGCTATCCATGACAAGCCCCGAGACAAAAGGAACCTTTCATCGTCGAAAGAGAGAAGCTTACGCGCTCCTCTCTTCCTGGACTCGCTCGCTCCACGGCCTCCGCATCCTGTGTAATCTGCCAGCCCAAGGATGATCTCCCAGCCCTCTCCGTCGTTTTCGAGCGTGCAACCATCAAACGATTAACGTGCCCTCGTCTTATCAGTCTGCCTCCTTTTCGTTTTCGGGCTTTTCATTTTCTCCGGCCTCGCTCCAGACCGAGCAAACACGTCGAAAATTTCCAACTCACGAAACTCAGCATGCACCTGAGAATTCGTATCCTCCGCGCCACGGTCAATTAGAACCGGCGATACTTTCGCTCGCCTCTTTTGCGTTCCTTCGGTGACTCGAGTCCTTAATGGCGATCTGCGACGCGTGAAAAGAGAGCGAGACGAATGCTCGTAACTCATCGAGATTCGAGGAGCTGGAGACGCGTCACAATGGCGCGTAGACGTACATACGCGCATAGAGAGGGTCGTCGAAGGGCGATTTCTCTTCTGGCCGGTGCCAGACGACTGCCGCGCGATATTCGGGGGAGCAGGCATGAAGTAGCGGCTCGTAACGACGTCGGGAATTTCTCGGTTGAACCGGGGAGTGAGCCGTTGCACTCGCCCCGACCGTGGCTGCGGTGTGTCCTTTAAATAGCGTCTATTCATAGGTGGGTCCGGCTGGCGGAATGAATGAAAACGCTCGATGCCAGAAACACGCTGTTTGGCACCCACCGCGAATTCCCTAGACGCTCGCGCCGATGGAACACGCGACCGGCCGCGTATAAATACGCCGAGTCGAGCCACCTGTCTCTTTGCTCTCGTCCATCCGTCCGGCTCTCACTCTTCCTGAATCGAGCGCGGACCAGACGAACCGAGACCGAGACTAATGACTGAAAAATCCAACGGTACCGCGATGAACGTTCCGCCGCGGAATAAGAGGATGCAGAAGGCTCTCTGGCCGACCGGTGGCTTCGTAATTGCTGTGTGCGTCGCGCGATTCGAGACGGCCCAAGGGATAATTTTATCCCGGCCGCGCGGCGTTCAATGAAGATTCCTTCGGCCGCGCGATATTCACCGAGAGACCATCTTGGTTTTGGATCTTTTGTTAAACGAAATAAGTGGCCTTTATGCCACCTTTCAGCCGGCACTGAATAAAAGAAATGCCTCAAAGATGAAACGTTTGCGATGTAAATCTTGGATGTGGAAGATCGTTAATAAGTAATCGAGCTGGTAAAGGCAATTACGGACGAATTTTTATTAATCGTTGCTGCGATTAATTTCGGGTATCTCGCTGCACTTGGCGACGAACCTCGAACAGTCGAAACGTCTGCACGATGTGAACTGTTTCGAGCCACTTTATGACTCGAGCTGTCACGAGTAATAGCTCCTGTCTGTATGAGCGTGATTTATACCGTACAATGTCTTCCTCGTGGTGACGAGACGACGAGTAGCCTGTAAATCGCCAAGAGACGTCTCTTTGAACGGTCTCGTCACGAACACGGGCATCGATCACTACCGAAAATATCTTTTTATCTCAGTTAGTCTGCCTTCCATCTCTCTGCTTTCCTCGCGCTCCTTTTACCTTTCTATTCTCGAATTCTATCTGCCGCGTACTCGCGCGAGCTTCGTCCATTTCGTACCTCATGATTCTCGGAATGTGAACCTGTCGCGATCACCAGCTATCAAAGCGAGAGATAAACGCTTGTCCGTTCGAAATCGGCGTTTATACAACACGGTTGACCTTTTGATTGGCAAGATTATTGTTCTCGCACGCTTTCGACTATGTTACGAGTGTCGTCGGATCGTTTTCTGGACGCACGTCGACGATAATTAGAGGACGCCTGCCGGACAACGGAGCACGAATCTGGAAAAAAAATGTTTAGCACCGCCGCGCTCGGCCGCCATCCGCTCATGAGGGCGAAGTTAATTAAAGCGCGGCTCCACCGGCTATCGTCGCCGACGTGCAATTACTCCGATCATCTCTCGAACATCTCCAAGGCAGAACTTACGAATCGACTGTGGAATCAACTTAATTGCGGTGCTGTGGGAGTCACGGAGTCGTAAGTGGCAGGATCGAGAGATGAGAAAAATCATCGGTGTTGTGAAAACGCGGCGAAACGAACGAATATCGCGAACGATGGGGGAGAAAAAAAAAGAGGACCGGATGCAACTGTGAGTCGTTAAAATATTCTGATTGTGTGGTAGGAATGGTCGACGCGTAGAAATTAACCCTTTGCCCTAATTCTCGACAAACTTTTCTTTGTATCATCTACCCATCATCAGCATTTATTTACCAAGCATCACTTCAAATAAAGTGATATCATTCTAACTAATGTGGTGTCGTTTAAATTGATGAAGTAGTCATCAACGTGCATTGCGGGTTTGCCAGAACAAGTATAACGTTACAAGAGTTAATGAAGAGGAAGAATAATATCCTCCGCCATCTTTTAAACTTTCACAGGAAGCAGTAAGTAGTCTGAAGAAGTGAATTATCCCGACGAGTGTCAATTGACTCAAAACTGTCTTCAAAAATTTCTTCTTCTGAAATTCTTTCCTTCTTCTTGCGTTATTACAATTTTCACTCTAGGCGTCTGTTCGACGCTATTATACGTTCGCATTATAATTATCAGCAAATTATAAAAAAGAATAACTCCGAGCTGTTGGCTAGATTTAAGTACAATGTTCTTTCAAAAAGAACGATTTTGTCGAGTGCAAACATAGGCATGGTGATCTCGCGTAGAAAGAAGTCATCTGGAAGAAAATTGTCCTTTTCTTACGCGAAGTAAAGTCTGTCTTAGCCTTCTTAAGTTCGTGTGTCTTTTCGGAGGAACTTCTTTCTAACTGTTCGTAGTTAGTTCGACCGCACAAACGGGATCACCGGCGGTGCAAGTCCCCGGGGATTGCAAAGATTGGCCAAAGGTAGCGGTTATTCAAAGGAGGAACGGCCATTGGGTGGTCGTGGAGCATGTAGCCGCGTCGAGAGTGGCACGGTACGTCACGCCGTGCTCCGATGCCGCATTATCGTGCACTGCACACGGTGTATAAAATATGGCGGCAGCCTGGCCACGTTTCATTGAGCGGCACGAGAAACGGTTCCGTTTCTGTGCGACCGCTTGCGCCGCGCGAGAGCGTCCGCGATGACTTTCCGTACTACGGATCGGAACACGCTGGCTGAATCCTCGTCTCGCTACATTAACTCTCGTTATCAATGCGTTACGTGCGACCGGACCGAATCTGCGCGTTGGTGATTCCTTCCTGTTTCTCTCTGTGTATGTGTAGGTGATGTATCTGTGTGTATTTGCGTGTGCGTTTGTGTTTGTAGATGCGACGTATCCAACCGCCGTGGGATCGTCGTCGTCGTCGTCGTCGTCGTCCTTCTCCTTCTCCTCCTCCTTCGCCTCTTCCTCCTCCTGTTTCTCGTCAGTGTGCATCGATAAATCGAACGCCCGTAAATCTTTCGGTTTCCGTCGTCGTGGCCCCGGCCGCGTACAATCGATCGCGACGAGTCACTCGGCTGTACCCTCTATCGACAGACCTATCGTGGATTAAAGGCCTGACGACAGCTACAACCGACGCTAGTTACCTTCTATTTAACGTGATTTAAGGCGCTTCCAGGCTACGTGTCTCGTAGATGCACGATGCCGTGCACGCGGAAACCGGTAACGCAAATGTTTGCTCCCCGGGCATCGCGTACCCTCCGACCAACCTGAAATTGTATCGTTTTCCCGAACGTGAGAGAGAGAGAGAGAGAGAGAGAGAGAGAGATCTTGTATATATCTCGATCGCGAGCTGCTTGTTGTCGATCTGCTTGATTTTCCACCGTGATTTTCGTCACGTTGATTTATACGATAATTGGCTCGCGGACCAGAATATAAACGTTGCATCGGAGTGGCAGTGCCCCCGCAGTGAGTTTCGCTTCGCCGAGAAGAATAATCTCTCTCCGATCGTCTCTGCTGGCTGCATTCTAAATTCCGCGGAGGCAAACGATGAGGACTTAATCGAACGATCGAAGGAATTACACGGCGTTTACGACGAGACGTTTACCACGGGCGTACCGTTAAACGTCATACACTACCAACGAAGCATATCCTCCTCTTCCTCTTTGATTGCGCGCTAATTAACGGATGACCATTTACGGGCTGTGAGTTTCTGCTCGCGGGCGAGGGAAATCGGAAAGAGAGACCGCGCTGGAAAAGAGAGAAAGGCGCAAGAGAAAAGGAGAAGATGATTGATAAACGCACGGTCGCGATTGCGCGTGTACGCGCTGGAGATATGTAAGCGAGCACGGGGCAGAGAGAGAGAGAGAGAGAGAGAGAGAGAGAGAGAGAGCAGCTCTGCAATCATCGTTTTAAAAGACGAGCCCATTGACTCGGTCCGGTATTGTTCACTACAACATGTATACACGCCTATCGTGGTGAATGGCGCACGCACACTCGTCCACGCGTCACCCACACGTGTCTTACCGACACGTTGAAGATCGCTAATTAACGATGACTCTGCTCTGTTGCGAGCATTGTCTTGCCACGACCCACCTGCCCGCGCCTGAACACGCACGCCGCAGCTGCGTGCCTTCCCTCCCCACAACCCTTACGATTCTTATGTTCGCCGCCTGTATTTGCTTTTCCACGCGAACTTTCGCGGAACTTGTTTAAAATAAATCGGAAATGTTGATTCTTCCAGCTGGTTTGGCCGTTAATTTCACAACAAACGGACGTAGCGTTACGAGCTTCGTCATACGGTTCTGAACGCCGATCAGTCATACTCGAATACTGAAAGTACTGAATAACGTAAGAACGATAAATAGGTATTTGCTCAACTAACCCAAATCTAACCCAAAAATACAAAATACCGATATCGGACGAGCTTAATTCAGTATTCGCTGAATTATTCATGTTTTAAATTTCGAAATTTAATTTTCCCATTGGGCAGAGAGAAGTAGCAAAATAACGGAATAAAATTACTTAACTGTTTTCGGTCGTCATCACGATTTGTTTATTATTATTATTATTAGTATTATTAAATTTCCATTCGATCTCTTGATTTCAAAATTCGATCAACCAAACTTTCATTCCCGCCATGCTAAATATATATATATATATACATTTTTGTTTCAGGTACGTAATTTCTTTAACGTTGGAAATCAGAGACCACGGAATGCGAAGAAGATTCGGTACGTCAACCATATTTCGAGCAGTCCAATTTCTATTATATCGCGTCAGAAATAAAGTCCCGTAAACAACGTATCGATCGATTCATCTCCCGACAGACTCGAACGACGTTTATTTGTAGAGCATTATCTCGTTTAACCATGAAATATCGACTTTTTTCTCTCGGGCTTTTTGCCAGTTTGCGATTGTTTATTCAACGTTTGCGAACGTAATCTCGCGGCCGCGAGCTCGGCTGTAAATCATTTTAATTTTCGTGACAGGGTCGAATTTAGATGCTACCGGGGCAGTAAAATGGCGGTGCTTGCGATCGTTTTCACGGGAAGAAAATTCGGCCGTTTTGCGAAACGAATTGGCTCGATTTTTAATGAGCCAGGTAATCGCTGGCCTTGGAGGGAAGGAGGGGTCGGAAATAACAGTGGAATGCCACACGTACGCTCGTTCGAGCACCGCGATTCCCAGAATAATAAAACATCTATCCGGCACGGAGGATGTTCCGCCGTTTCTCTCTCCGTCGTGCCGGTCGAAAAGGGAGAGAGAGCACGATGGATGTCTCGTCTGCGGATTCAGGTACGCTCGCCCGACGAACCTTTCACCTGGCCGGCGAGATAGAGACGTGTCGGCGCGATCTTCGGAATTAAAGGTCTTCGCGCCGCCGACGGTCGTTAAATTCTAGCGCGATTAAGCCCTGGACTACGCGGCTCTCGTGATAGTATGTAAAGTCTCACGCAAGAAACGCGCCGTGTGATTCTCATGCTTTTTTCAAGTTGTTTGAGCTCTCGATTCAGACGGTGAACTGATCAACTCTACTTTTCACGCTGTGCTCCCCTCCTTTTCCTTATTCAATAATATCATACTTTCCTCCACAAAAATGTTTATTCAACTTTCAATTACCTAAACTTGCCCACTTCTCTTTAATCTCTAGCGCTGGAATGACGTGCACGTCGAGAATTTTTTGTTCCAAAAATCGTAATATTAATTATCTCAGTTTTAAATATATTTAAGTGATAAATTTATCACTACTCAATCATTTCTATCCAGTGATATCGTACCGTAACGAGTATCAAAAAGATAGCGACGAATTATCGTATAATTTGGTTTGGTCACTCGTTATGGTCCGCAATCAGTTGCCACCGCAACGTGGTTTTAATTTTAATTTTTCCAAACGACATGGATCGATCAGCCTGTCTTCAAAGAGGCAAAGAGAAGAAGGGGGATGGAAGCGTGTTGGAAAGGTTTCGCGCGAAGGTTTGGCGTGAAACGCAGGTGTCAACCGAAATTGGAGCGTCTCGTACGTGTCTTATTTGGAAGCGAGGCAGGAAGGTACACAACGCGACGCGGGGCGTTAGGGTTTGCGCCGGTATACAAACGGTGCGTAGTATATCGCTGTCGGGGAGAGGAGGCAGCCCAGCGTGGGAGGACCAAGGGAGGAAGCGAGGATAGGTAAGAAGCGGTTTGCAGCAACAACGATGGATGGTGGTTGCGCCGCGTTGCTTCATCCTTCCGCAGTGTAGCCAATCAACGAATCCGCCGCTGCGCTCGCCTCTCGATGGCTGTCCGCCTGTCCACCTGAAACGGAAGCCATCCGTTTCTAGTCGCTTCATTCTCTGTTCCCGTGTGTTCCTCCTTATCCCAGCCACGGATGGTTAATGCCGTGATTTTGTCTTCGTAGCGGACGTTCAGTCTAAAGATTCATAGTTATTCCCCTCCGTGTTTGCCGGGTGTACCTTGGCAGAGCTTTCGTGCTTTCATGGCGGGTTCTCAGGGTAAAATAGAACGCTCTCCGTGTACACTCCGGGCTGGCTCGTTTCTTTTCGCGCAAACGTATGCACACGGTGCACCCGTTACGTTTTCAAGAAGATGGATGGAGTCGACGCGCGGCCACCATTACTCCGAATATTTTCCTTTTGTTGTTCTAACAACAAGCGCCGGTCAGGCTGGCCATCTTAAGATAAAGAATCGTCTCGACGCGCGATAGACAAATTCATTTGCAACGATCGATGATTCCGAGGAGGGAGGGAGGGCCGTATATTCACTTCGTAGATATTTTCCGAACACGTGTGACGTGGATCGTTACCGCGGCCAGTCTGGCCATCGACGGTTGAATCCGCTATCTAGCAATCTGGCGCGCTTCTCCACCGCTGTCGCATCGATTTTCGAAGCGAACGAACGAACGAACGAACGAAACACACGCCCGTGCATTGCTCTTGCCGCGTTCCAAGCATCGCTAATTATACTGCTGCATGGATACAGGGAATGTAGCTGGCTCTCGTGGAAGGAACCTTGGTCAGAGAGGCATTCGGTCGTGGAAAAATCGTGATTCATACGTTCGAAAACGCAATCCCCGTTAGATAGGCAAGCGGTTAGATAGGCCATTCGTTTTCGTGTTTGCGCTCTCGCTCTCTCTCTCTTTCTCTTTCTCTCTCTTTCTCTCTGTGTGCCTCTTTCTTTATGGGAGGAGGAGAAGGAGGCTCACAGAGTGAGCTTGAATTCTCGAAGGAAGCTACAGCAGGTTCACCAGAAGGGAAGACCCTTGCCACGGCAGCAGAAATGCCAAGAAGAAGGCGGCAAAAAGACGGGCTGGAATGCTTCCGCGTTCGAACGATCCCCGGTCGGAATATAACCCGGTAAGGTCTTGCCGGCAGCATGGAAACGGCCGATTACACTTGCTCCTTCTCAACTTAATCCCGAAGGATCGCGGTTCGTATTCGAGGAAATTGTCGAAGCGTCTTTCTCGAAAATGTACGGAGGACTGGTTACACCAGTGTGTGTGTATGTCTGTGTGTGTGTATGTGTGGTGGCACCGGATGCCGGTCACGCGCGACGCGCTCGAATTAGCACGATCCGACTCGCACGACGCCTCCTCCGCGCCAGCTTCGCTGAATTCGCATCTCCACTCTGCGTCAGTTTCTCATTTTTTTCGCGTGCCTCTGGCTCGAAGCTTCCGCGTTTGCCACGTGACAAGACGTTTCGAGAATTTGTTAGAAACGCGTTGTTACATTTCAAAATTTAAAAGTCAAATTCTAAAAATTTGAGTTGAAGTGAAAAACCTGCCTGCGACTCTGACGAGCCAGAAGATTTCTTGAGAGAAAAGTCCTTGGAAGAATTTGTCGAATTATCGTGTGACGCTCGTCATCGGCCGTTGCTGATCGGCAGGAGCAATATTGAAAAAAAGATAAGAGGAAGAGAGAGGAGAGAGAGGAGAGTCTTGCTCAACCTGTGGCGAAACGGAATTCAAGCCGACTGGTGGAAACGATATCGTGCGGCTGCCAGCGGAAAAACGATGGACGAAAAAAGCCGAGGCTCTTAACGGAATTCCCAGCGCTGTAGGACGAGGGAATCGCGTTAGGTGGAAATACGATCGTGAATCGAGCTGGGGACGCTGGCGGAAGCCGGTAGGGTACGAGAGTGCGGAGGTCGCAGACGTTGTAGGGGTTTCTCCCGGTGTCGCCGGGAAATGTCGTCTTTAATCGAATCCCATTAAGATTTAAGGGCAAGCCGTGCAATAAATTACGTTACCTCCCGGCGTGGAAGGCTATCGCCTCGATAGGCAAAGGACCATTCGAATGGCTTACGACTCGTACGGGGAGAGGCCAGCAGAATTATTCGAGCCGGCTCGCTCGATTACGTAGGATTGTCGTAGGTCGTTGTTACATCTCGCACGAGACCGCCGCCGGAAAATGGAAATGCCCGGTAATCCCGAGGAAAATCGACGAGCGTATGCGAATCGGCCGCCGGAATCGCCATACTTTCCACGTCGGATTCGCGCGACGGTATTCGATGGCCTGCCGCGAAAACCTCCGGGGGATTCCCTCGGTGATAATTTCGATTTACCGCCCGACCGATCGAAACAACGATTTCCTTTAATAACGCGATCGAGTCGCTCTCGAGTCTCGGTTCGTTCTCGGGAGAAATACCTAAACGAAACTGCAGGCGCGAAAGTATTCAGACAATTTGCAGTGTCGCGATCGCGTATAGGGAACGTACGACTTGAAGAGAAAGATCGATTCGAGAAGATACGGATGGTGGAACGAACGAGAGACACGAAGATTTGAGGAGCCGATGCCGTCACGGTGGATTGTCAAACGCCTTATTCATCACGGGCGCACCGAGTAAGGGCAGCCAAGGCCTGCGGAAATAGTTATCGATGCAAGACGCGCGACGTCCTCAGCGCCAAAGAGAAAAACTCGATTGATCGTAGCCGACGGTGTATATTGCGCGTCGTGTCATCGGAAATCCCGCACGATCGAGGTGACACGATTCGCCAAAAAAAAAAAAAAAGGTACAAAAACCTGCTGATGCAAAGAACGAAGTTCGTTCAAATGCCATTAAATTCTTCTACCTGTTCGCGTAAATTCTTACCTTTCCTCTCTCCCGTTTCAAACGTTCAATTACCACGTTGTCGCTCGAACGTTCCCCTCCCCCCTGAAATTGATTCGACTGTTACCACTGTTGCTGTTTAGCAATCGAATTCCGAAATGTTCTCGAGGCCCAGCGAGAATTGGCGAGCGTGGCCCCGTTGGCACGGCGCGCACATTCCTGGCGCGGCACAGATCGGTCGCCACGACACGTCCGGTTGCCACGGGCACGCGAAACAGGCCGCAAGAAAAGAAGAACGGCAAATCGAGTTACGATCGCCATTATCGCCGGGACGCGCGCGCCGCGTCCAACTATCGGAAACTGAAATTTCGCAGTCGCCTCGCACCTGCCGTGTGCCCGCCGCGCGAAATTATGCGCGTTGCAAATCGCTGGCTCGCGTGTGCAGAGAGCCAAGCCACCGAGCTTGGCCTCGTCCTTCTCTCTACTTCTCTCTCTCTCTCTCTCTCTCTCTTCCTTTCTCCCTCTCTCTTTCTCTTTATCCCTTGCTTCGCCTCGATCGATAGTCGATCTCTCGCGGTGTCCCGCGTTGCATACCAACGAGCCAGAAGAAAATGAGCTCCCTTCTGTCCCTTTTGCATCCGCGTGTTCTCTCCTCTCTCTCCCTCTCTCTCTCTTTCTCTCGTCGAGCTGCCTGGTTGTTCGCCGATCGTTCGCCACACGGAGACAAAGTTCTAACGACGCGCCGTTACACAGACCGGAAATCACCTTCCACTTAAACTCGCGTTCCTGGTTGATCGGCTAGCGCGGATCCAAGTAGTAATTGATAGTTGATCGCCCGGACGCGTCGGTGAACACGGGAAATGGAAGGGAACGAGCAGGCAGGCAGGCAGGGGTTATTGGAAAAACTCGCGCTCGTAAAGCCGAATGGACGAGCTGGGTCGACGCGAGACAGAAACGGTCTCGAGGAAATTTGCATGGAAAAGTTTAACACCTCTCTACGTCAGCTTGTACTCCCTCTCTCTCTCACGAGAGAGAACAAGAGACGCTTAGCGCGAAAGAGATTGTCACTGCATGTGGTTTCGGTCGTTGGCGAAACCGAGGTTGCAGATCCCAAGTTCCACAAGAGTGATATTTTCGTACGTTTTAAAATTGTGTTCCAGCTATTTTCTTTTTTTTTTTTTCTTCTTCTCCTTCAAACAGCGAAAAGTTTCTTCGACGCGCAAACAACGAACCCCGACACGGTCATTAACGGCTGTTAAAAATCCTGCAGTGGCGCATTTTTCGCTGGCGGGACAACGATTCGTTCGTTTTACGATAGCGGCGATATTGAAAAGAAAATGCCGCCGATAACATCGATTAGAGACGCTCGTTCGTCCATCGCATCGATCACACGCCGTTATGGAACGAACGTTAAAGGGAGGACGATCGGCCATAACTTTTAACAAATTCAATAATGTCCTCGCGGGCAAACTTGCACACGCCGATAGAATATAACGCGCCGCGTATCATCGTAAAGTACTGCGCCGAGGCACAAATCCCCTGGCCCGGGGATTCTCTTTATCACCCGATCGTCCTTTGCCGATCACGTTGAAAATTAGAATTTGCACGTCGGCCGGGGCCAACTTCGAAATGAAATTTCTTCGCCAACAGCGAACCGGTCCATAAAACCGCATCGTAAGCGCGTCGAGGCGAATAGTTTCGTCGTTCGCGAGGCAAAACTTGGACGAAACGTGCGCGACGAACCACGACGACGGTGGTTGGCGATGGCGACGAGTCGTTGGTGGTTCCTCTCGGGGAACCCTCTCCGGTATCGTGCGTTACCGAGGCTACTCGAACTCGGCAGCTCGATAAGCCGTGACAAATGTCGAGCGGTCGGAAGACGAGATTCCTCGGTCTCGATTTGCGGTCGACAGGAATCGTCCCGGGTCTGGTCGAAGGTGCATTCCAAGCAGGTCGTGCTTGCAGCGGACTGCCGGTGCACCGACCCAGGTAATTGGTAGTTGATCGGTGTGCAACGTGTCGGTGAACAGGGGCTGGGGAGGTAAAGAGGCCGCAAAAAACGTAGAGCAACCGTAGAGCGAGCACAGAGAAAAAGAACGGGTGGGATGTTCGAGAGTGGACAAAAAAAAAAAGAAGAAAAAAAGAAAGAGTGAAAGGGAAGAAAAGAACAGGGGGGAGGGAAGGATACGAGAGAAAGAAGAGAGAGGCAGTTTCGCGATCGTAGTTTGCAATAAGGCAGATCGTGGTAGCGATATAAGTTTACGCTGGTATCCCAGCGTGGCTGTGCGTTCGACTAGAAACGCGCGTACGTGTTTCCCTCTTGGTTGTATTCAAGCCCTTCTCTTATCGTCTTTTTTTCTGTTTTTTCTCTCTCTCGTTTTCTGCCTCGTCTCCTCTCCGCTGCCCCAGACAGGGGCAGCGCGCGCGCGCCGTTGATGGTGTTGGTAGACGAGGCACCGCAGAACGCGAGATTGCCGCACGTGAATGATAGCGAACGAAGAGTGGCGCTTCGCGTTAAATATGCATCGTTCGGGAGATAAATTGCGCCTTAACCAAGAGCCAGTCGGCCGGGTATTATAATAACCTAATAAAAGTGATTAATACCGGACTGCCGCGATATATTACCTTGCGGCCGTGGGGCGAGTCGGGGAAACGAAGGGCGGGAAGAAAGGGAACAGGGGAAGCTCAGACGGTGGCGTCTTTGCGAGTCAAGTTCGCCAGGACGACGCTCTTACAGCGTGACTAGGGAAGTGAGAGACAAAGGGAGAGCCTACACACAGGTCCTCCGGTGTCGCTGAAATTTAGTAGACCGACTCCGAATGATCCTCTCGCGACCCCTTGCTCCTCGATTCTCCGGCTCGCTCGTTCATCGCTTCTGTTTCCACGGCGAACGCCGCTGTCCTTTTTAAACGGTCTCAAATGGTACTCGGCATTCGAGACGGATTCGTTCGACTCGAGACGGTTTTTTCCCCTGCCCGTGGCTCCGACAAGAGGCTCGATTCGTCTGGCAATCGGTAAAAGAGCTACGGTCAAGTCCACGGACTCTACGGATCTTCGCAGATCTCTCCGCGGTGTGTACCGACGTACAGACGCTCGTTCTCTCTCCTCCTCGTGGTTTCTTCTCTTTTTCTTTCACGATCGCGCGAGAAACAAAGCGAGAGCTGAAACGAGAAAACGAAGAACCGTCGTTTGAAAACCGCGTGGCCATCGCGTCCAAATGGAATGAAGGAACAACTCGAATAGGAGTTTAAATATTCAACGATAGATTCGCGGTGCACGCTGCAGGGCTGTGCAATAATCTCCCGCGCGATTCCTCTCTCGCTGAAATATGTATGCCTTCCGGCGGCCGCATTAAAATTCCCTTTAAACTTTGACATTGTTCCGCGACGCTCCCTCGCGGCCGAGCTCGTTCACGACTTAATGTTATTCATAGCTCTCCGAAACGTCCGGCAAACGCGTGTGAGCGTCGTGCGGTGGCGTGAGCGCGCGCGCGCACGCCTGCCTCGTTCCCGGAAGATGATGCAGGCCGCGCGACCGGCCAGAGACCGGTGACCCTGTTTCCGGATTGCAACGGGCCACGCGGTTCGACCCGTGGACCGGCGTAATTGAGCCGTTGATTACAAAAGTGGCTTAGAGTGCAAGGGGGCATCGTTTTACGAGCGTCGTTTCGGCGCCTTTCCTCGCTCGCCTCGTATTTTTTTTTTTTTTTTTGATCTGCCCTCCACGGGTTTTTTACTCTCTCTCTCTCTCTGCAATCTTTATTTTTCGACCGAGAGGTGCACGACCGTTCGCGAAACGAACGATCCACGAGGAAAAGTAATTCGCTGAAAGGCGGATTCTTATTGCACCGCGGCACGGCGGCAGATCGCTGTAATTTCGGTTAAACGGCCGGCTTTACGATCTTTCCCCCTCCACGCTGTAAATCCGGTAATTCTTATAGTTGCGATGCAGAGAGAGAGAGAGAGAGAGAGAGAGAGAGAGAGAAAGCTTGCGGGAGCATGCCGAACTATTGAACGAAACGGATCGACGTAATTTCCATTTTACTTGCCACCAACGAAGGATCGTGAATCATTATAGATGTACAACGAGCGTCAGTGTCTCTCGCTGTTATTTCTATTTATTGCGAATATCTCTAGAGAAACGCAGGCGAGAGAAGAAAAAGAAGATGCACGCTGGGGGAGAGAGTGCTCGCAAAGCTGCAAAAGAGACGCGGCCGTGGCAGCGGGTTGAAGAAGGAGGCGAACCGAGGCCGCAATATCGTCTGGTACAGCGCTTCTGGTTCTTCGAGAAAAGTTTGGCGGAACACTTGTACACGTTGTAACGAAGCGGGCCGCCTCGTCTGCGAAAGCAATAACAATACCAACTACTTGGCCCGTACGATGTGCTCCGGGGCCGCCGCGTATGTAAACTACGGCGAAACGGTGAAGTAAAAGAACGATAAGAGAGGAATTCGTGCAACCCTCTCCTCTGGTCTCGCGCGTGCATACACAGACACGCGCGTGAGGAAAGAAGAGAGCAAAAGAGGAGGCAGCGCGAAGAAAGAAAGAAGAAGAGGAAAAGAAGGGGTGAGCGAAGAGAGGGATGGAAGTTTCAGAGGCAGCACTCGAGAATATTTCTAGGTCGACGTCGTCTACCTATGCAGATATTCGTATTCCACTTGTCTCCTGCCTTCGCTCTCTCTCTTTCTCTTTCCTTTTCACTCGCGTCGTACTCCTGCCAACACTTTTTCTTACTCTCTCCAGCTTCCTCCCTCGTTTATCCATCTCTGCGCTCTGCTCTCTTCGACTCTCTTTCGCCCCCGCGTGGTCGCGCTCAACACCGTATAACTTTCGTGCCTGATTTATAGTTTTTAATTTGAGTCTCATTTCGTCGCTGCCCGCGCCCACCGCCTACCTGGCAACCTGACTAGCTGTATGCACAGAGGTCTGCGGAGAAATTCTGGTCAATCTTTTCCACCTTAAGTGGCGTCGCGTTTCTCCGTCTCTCTGTCTCTCTCTCTCTCTCTCTCTTTCTTTAGGAGACGCGACGATAGGGGGAAGCGATCGTGGAAATTCACTTTGGAAGGATCGAGCCATTTCCACGGTCGATTAAGCGCCCACCTCCTTCGGCTACCCTTCTCCTGCGTTTTAATTCCTTCCGCTTGCGGATGGACCTTCTTAAGGACAAACTGTCTCCCCGAGGGGGAACTGGATGTAGACAGATCGAGTGAACGGGGCGCTGCTCGCTCGGGCAATTGATGAGAGTGACGACACTGGTGATTGATAACGAAGATGGTAGCTTTTGATACGGGACGTATAATGTACATCCAGCTGACTTCTACATCCTGCCCGAGATGGAAGATAATAAGGAAATTCACGGTAATTCAAAATTCGTTTAGAATCAGAAGCAGCAGATCTGTCTCGTTAATCATCCAGGAATTTTTTGGCAGCTTCGCCAAAGCGTGGTAGCTCTCAATACGAGGAGACGCGAGAAAGAAAACTAAGAAACAGCGAGAGATAGTCAAAATTAGAATTAGATTCGAGGAATTACGGCATTTCCTACATGCAATTGATCGTCCAAAATTCATTCTAACTAAATTGGAGTTTAACTTTAACCACGGTAGACAAGCGCGTTGGCATTCGGTTGGACTGAAATATTGTCGCTGCGATCAAACAAATAAAAAGAAAGAACTCGGCAGAAAAATAAGTTAAACCAGTAATTCTCGCAAAGAGAGAAAGAGAGAGAGAGAGAGAGAGATTTTCACGTTTCCGGCGGGAATTTCGCGAGTCGTGACACGAGCATATCTCAGCCGTCACGTTCACGTGACGCCGATTTCCGAGAAGCCTGACCAAGAGGAATCGAGCTTGTCCGCAATCGTCGTTCCTCGATGATTGCCGCGATCATCCGTTCGAAGTTGGCGCAGGTGTCGCGGGATTCGCACGTTCCAACCGGATATGGGTTGGCATTATCCCCGCAGAAAAGCGACGGCCTCTGGCAGTGGTCTATCCCTCGTTTTTCCAGCCATTCCAGGCAACGGTGGCCGCGCGAACGCGCGAACCAGCGCGCCAAGACGCTGCGAAATGACCACGATAACTCGCACGCCGTTCCTCGCTAGACCGTTCTTCGCAAAAACGCTTTATTAGCGTCGGTACCGTTTCGCAGAAACGACCTCGCCTCTTTCTCTCTTTCTCTCTCTCTATCTTTCGCTCGCTCGCTCTCTGCACCCCGTGAGATTTTCAACCGAACAACGGAAAAACCGTCTAATTAGACCGCCAGAGGTGTGACTTACGCGGAAACGGCCACATTTTTGCGCTGTTCGTTGAAGAATTTCATTCTCGGAGAGAAGAAGGAGAGAAGAAGGAGAACGTTGTTTGCGTAGCTTAATGATTTTCTGCGTTTCTTTCCTCGGGAATAATAGTCTTACTCACAGCGTTTAAAAGCGAATTTAAATGTGAATTTTCGAACCGCTCTGTGCAACTCGCGGGTTACACATCCGCGAAAGACAGTTACATTCGCATGCGGGCACATTCTTCGTCAGGGAAATTTATCCACGACCAAAGAGAAAGAAAAAAAAAAAAAAAAAAAAAGAAAGATCTGGAAATCTCGCGTACGCGACGTCGAGAGACACACATTTCGTTAAAGCGAAAGTTCTGTCCGCGAGATCACTCGGACAACGAATCGTCGCCGGCCGATATTCCAGTTTTACAAAGAGCCAACTTCGTTCCCGGCGACGCGAACGAATTTTCAATAATATAAAAATCGTGGGTCATTTCAAACGACCGTTCTCTCTCATTCATCGAAACCATAATAATACCCCTCCTCGCCCGATAAAACTCAGGATGGCGACAACATTTCAACGTCACCGGCTCGATCGAGCAAAACGAATTCTATCCGCGAGAGAACGAACATTCGTCGTTCTTCCTAGCCGGATAGGCAGGAGGCCTGGCGGAGGAGCGGAGAACGCTTTAAAGCGTTATTCTCGGATAAATTGGCCGATATCAGGGGGCGCGGTTGCCTCCTCGATATTCCGCTGTCCCCCGCCCCCGGACAACGTCGTCGAGCCCAGGCATCGGGAAACCGTCTCGGGGATAATACTTTAAACGTTCCTCCCCCCTTCCGGCCCCGAACGTTCGAGACGTCAGAAACTTCCGACAGAGAATTAATCCTCCGTTTCCGCGGGATATTCCGGGAATGAAGCCGGTCAAAGTTTCTGCAGACTGACGTTCTCCCGCCCCGTATATATATATATACATATATATATATATATCTTTCCATCTTCACGTCCGCCAACAACGGCACGTTTGCCCCTCCGCGATTCTTTTCGTTTTTTCCAGCCTACCGTTTTATCATCGACGAAAAATTCCGCACCCATCCCCGAGCGCGAATTTGAGTTGCCACGCGCGCTCGAATCCAGCGAGACCCGGCCTGCCGGTTAGGTTACGCCGCGCGAGGAAGATTTATGGAGGAAAATGGAGTTTGCCGGGTTAAATGGAAAAAATATCGTTTCGCTGTGTGCCTCTGTTCTTCGCGATTTTCCACGTTCACGCGTGCTCGCCTTTCTTCAATTCTCTCGAAGCTCAAGCTTCGAAGTTCCGTTTGCCCGGGACGTCGGACTAATTTCGTATACCATCGCTGCGTGGAAGAAAGCGCGCCGCTGAAATTGCTTTGTCGATGTCGAAAGTTTCTTCCTGCCGGTGTTTCGCGTTGAAGAAAGTTCCGCCGCGCGGTCTGCTCCACTTCCTCGGATTACCGATCCGACAGTTACATCGATGCGTGATGGTGGGTTCAGGTATTTTTCAGTCGTTATCGGAATTTTACCAAAGTTCGCAGTTTTCCTCGCAGTTACCGATGCTTTCGAATAACGTCGGCTGTCGGGCTGAAATCGCCGGGTGTACCACCCATCGAACGCCAGACGTGGAACTTCTTAGCGAACAGAATCACTGTTCCGCCTAATCGAACCCGAAATCGTTGGCGCCTCGCGTTGAATACGCGCGGAGCCTGGTCTCTCTCTCTCTCTCCTCCCTCTCTGGCCCCAGTTGGAATGCACAGCTCGTGTAACGCCAGTTCTCAAACGAGTCGCGGTGAATCTCGGAAATTTCCTATTTGCGATTCCGTTCTCGCGCCCCTGCGGACGAACGCGCGAACGAACAGCCTCGAGGACAGACGCTCCGCGAAGACGGGAGGAAAAAGAACGAAGAGAGAGCGAGGGAGCAGGAATCGACGAGGAAAAAGCAAGAAAACGGAGGAGGCAGTCCTTACGAATTCCATCGGCGAGTGTCTCTTTCACGGCTACTTAAGACGCCGGAAGGACGCCGCTGGTCCGGTCGAAAAGGAAGAAGAGGCATCAAGGGCGAGAGGGGACGGCGGGAAAGGGCCATCGGCGAGAAAGAAAGTGGACGGGGGTCGGCGGGGAGGGGGGAAGAGACAGGACGTAGACGAGGATCGAGGCAATCTTGGGTCAAGGCACGCGCGTAAAATATCGGCGTACGGGGAAATTACTCCCTGACGTGAGATTTCACCCTCTATCTCTCTGCTGGCGAAAATACGTTACCACGTGATTAGTGTATTAAACGCAACGGCTGCGCGTTCGAGCGTGCGAACTCATCCCTTTCGCCGATATATCTCGCGACGCTTACGCGTCCAATTAGACGTTAATTAGCTGGTCGATCTGACAGAGAAAGAGAGAGAGAGAGAGAGAGAGAGAGAGACACACACACACACACACACACACACTGTAGTACAGTTTACCGTGACGAGATTGGCAAGCAAGGATCGTGGCGGAGTAGAGAAGGGTCGTGCTCGCCGAGGCGAGTAAATATCGCGAAAATATTTCGCCTGGCGCGTGGTAGAGCGTACACAGCTCGCTCGCGCGTACTCCAAACTGCCGTGGAGCACGAAGACAATTTCGCGAGATATCACGAGGCTTCGAGCGAGGCCGCACGCCGAGGCTGTTCGTCATCTCGAGACCATCCCTGCCGCACCGGGAAACCGTCTTTCTTTCTGGTGAAACACGTGCGCGAGAGATGGTCCGCTGGCGTGTGCGCCACGAGATATAGTCGAGGGAAAGGAAGTCGGCTCCCGAACCGACGCACGTTCCGCGCGATAATACCGAGAAAAATTTCGT
The DNA here is from genome assembly GCF_011392965.1 of Frieseomelitta varia. Taxonomy (NCBI): domain Eukaryota; kingdom Metazoa; phylum Arthropoda; class Insecta; order Hymenoptera; family Apidae; genus Frieseomelitta; species Frieseomelitta varia. Next base: position 510,875 of record NW_025110353.1, read on the forward strand.
CCGCGGATCGCGGCCACCGAGAAAAAATGAATACAAGAACGGGCAATTTGTCGCGGGGCACGATCGCAATCACGGATTACCCGCTCCGTAGCCGCGTTCCGCAGAAATCGTCTTCCATATTTTCCTTTGACGAACTCGAGTTCTTCGTTTATGAAGAATGCTAGGAGGTTTATTCTCGTGATTTCGTCTTTCGTCGCTCGGAAGATCAACTTGCTGAAGAAAAATCCAAATACAAATTTGTCCGGGGAGGACGGTTGAGTACTTTTAGTTACTCGCGTAGAGGAAATACGCGTTATTACATATTACTATTATTGAAAATTCTCCAACTCCCTTCACCGAGTTTCAAATCCTGTCGAGTTTCACGAGTTCGAGCCGATCGCTGACAGAGTGCAGCTACAAGGTACCATTACGTTGCTAAGTAGAGGGATTTTAATTGTCGTGAAGGCAGAACTTTTTCGATGATATCGTCGGCCTCGAAATCGTGGACGAGAAGCGGATGCGTGGACCCGCGGTCCACGAGTACAGTGGACACACCAGTGTAAAGGCATAGAACGTAAATATCAGCTCGTTTGATCTCGGGGACCCCATGAAAATGACTTGTAATGGCGGGGCCCCGCGTACTTTACAAGCCGCATTCGAAATAAATATTTCGACTTTACGGCCCCGCGAGCGAACGCCGCGCGTTGCCGGTGTTTCACGAGCAGTCCGCTCGCCGAGGAAGGAGAGGAGATCGACGCGGGACATTAAAACAGAGAGGCGCGTGAGTGCCGCCGGCGCGGCGTAACAAGCGTCCCCGTTGCGTTCCACGACTCCGTGAAGGCCCTGGCCACGTGCTATTAGACCAATTTTTTTACCGGGACGTTCGTTACCAAGCGCTTACTCTTTTTGGTATTCGCGTGGCTTACGACGCTTAAACGCGCTCCCTCGCGAACGTGTGGGCGAGACTTAAATATCGTCGATGGTTCATGGCCATGTTGTTTTTATCGCGTATAGCGTTGTATACCGTTTTTCACGGGGAATATGAATTCGGCTGATCGCTCGAACGTTTTCTGGCCGAAATCCTCCTCGACACCCACCTTGCTGAACTTTCATACACGAATATTCACCCGTGACGTGAACGTCCATCTCTCACGCGCTGAGCAAGCTGATTCCACATGATACACACGAAGGATATTCGCGCACGACGTATTTTTCTTTTTTTTTTTTTTTATATATATATATCGACCCAGTTATTTATTCATCCCCTACGCGAAGACCCGAGTTTACGAAGGAAACTCTTGGTCTCCCCCACCCTTCTGTCTCCTCTGCCGAAGCCATCGTTTACGCGTACAACCCCCTTCCCCAATTCCGCGATTCACCGAAAACTCGCGGCCGGGGAGGGTATAATTCTGAAAGCCAGTTTATAGCCCCCGTTTGATCCCCGTGGACGGTCATCGTAGCTGTCAGCGACACGGCGCGAGGCTTATCGAGAAAGTCGATTATATACGCGAGTCTCTGTCTCTTGTCGCCCTTTTCACGGGGTCCCAACCCCTGTGTCGTGGAAGAGAGGGGTAGCTCCTCGTAAGACCCTTATCGGCTCGGTCCATGCCGTCGACTGTCGAGCGTTAATAATAATCTTTTTCGACAGCCGGCTGTCCCCCGCGCGTGCTGCGCGGCTTAAGATGCATATAAATATTTCTGAGAGCGGGCAGCGAGCGTGAAACGCCGGGGGATTAGCAGCGACGACGCCGAGGGAGGGAAATAAAAGAGCGCGCGCATCGGTCTTATAAGGCGCCTTTGTCGCGTCGTTTATTCCGTAACCGGGGTCGCGGCCAATGGGTATCGTGGCTTACAGCGTGTAAGTAATAAGGTGAGAACGGCTCGCAGCATTTTACGTGTCACTTCCATGTTTCCTTTTGTGGCGATTTCATCCATCTTCGATTCCATTTTTCACTGGTAGCGTGCTTTTAAGCGGTTCAAAGTTATTCTTGGCAATCACTCGATTGCTTGAAATATTGTAGGAATCCCGGACAAGCGCCCAATTTGTAGAAATCCCGGCTTGAGATCCCAATTTGTAGTAATTTTGTTAAATAAAGAAAATTTGTTTAATGATGATTATAAAGTGACGTTTTACACTATTTTCTTAATTGCTGAACTCGCTAGACTCGCAACTCTCAACTCATCATCTTCTCTTTCTTGCGCGCAACTCTCAACTCACTCTGCTCTCTCTGACGTCTCGATTCTCTTTGGCTTCTCAATACTCACTCCGTTCTTCATCTGCCCAAAGATTCGTCATTCATCCATACATACACACAAACGCATCCATACCTTAATGTCTTAAACGCTAGGCCTGGAGGACTCGCCATAAACGATCCCAAGTCCCAGGCCTAACTTTCTCTACAGTTTATGGTACACCACTTGATCTGGTTGGGACATCTGGTTGCAATTGTTGGGCATTGGGGAATGTTCTGGGCCCTTTCCCAGAATTTGCCCATCCCACAATATTATTACGAAATTTTGTGCCGAAAGTTGCCAGATTTCGATTGATATTAGCGAAAAGTTTCCCAGATTAAAAGATTATTGTGAATCTAGTTAGGTCCAAGTATTTAGAGGCTGAATCTCTTGAAAGATTGCAACTCGCAACCACGTCTCCAGGTCTCGTAACAGCACCACGTTATAACTGGATTCTGATCTGAACGACGTTGAAGCATTCTCTTCAGGGGCGATAGTTTGCGATTTCCGAGGGAAGATGCCACGCGTGTGCACGGGGATAACGACGTCGACGATTCGACTAGGAACGGTAGAACACGGATAGAAAACGCCGCTGCGATAGTCGGCTGTTGCACGGTTGCGCTCGCCCTTTGTCAACTCGTTTATTCCGCGACGCGCCGTTGCATCGTGTTACTTATGCGCATGTACCTTATTGTGTGTAAGTAACAAGGTGAGAACGAGCATAGCGAATGCTGTTGATGTCGTTACAGGGGCATCACGCGTACATTTATTATAGATACTCCAAGTATCGTAACCGCGCACGTTGGATAAATCTCAAAATTATATTCCATTTGTACTTGAACTCGTGTTTGCGAATTCTCCGCTTGAATTTTTTTGCGTTTACACACAGCGTGCGTCGATCGAGATGCGGAGAGCAAGAGAAAGAAAAAAAGAAAGAGAAAAAGGAACGAAGGAACGCGGGGTAATTGGAAGTTTCTCCATCGTATTTTCGTATTTCGAATTTTATAATATTCATGCAAAGTAATATACCGATCGCGGTTTTTTCCCCTTTCTCTCTCTCTCTCTCTCTCTCTCTCTCTCTTTCTCTCTCTCTCGGTTATTTCTATTTTTCTTCTCGTTCGTTTTACGCTGCCTGCGTCCCGCATTAATTATCTTCCGCCATAAGTTCCGAAACTCGACTCGCCAGTCGCGTTGTTTTCAGTACATATAAATGTACATTTTTACGAGCACATTAAATATGATTATGTCGGTTTTTCTTCATGCCCGCAAACACGTCCTCCGTGGTATCGCTCGTCTCTTTTTTTGTTTTGTTTTTTTGTTCGTTTCACGCTCTCTACCAGTTTCTTCCAGTTGTTCCTGGCCGCAAGCTATTTTCGTCTCATCCCCGGGACCACCTTAACGCGAGTCGCAAAAGTGGCAGCGAAAATTAAATTAATCACCGTTGAAAACATCGTCGTCGCTTTTTTCTGTTCGACGAGTATTGCTTCAAATTTCGAATTTGAATTTCAAACCTCGCTCTTACCTTCGGAATTTCGAACTAATCTGAAATTTCGTTGTCCGACCATCTGTGCACGGATCAGTGTAAACCCCGCGTAATGTTTTCGCGAATGAATCGATCATATTTTCACAGAACGAGCTACCGAGTTCCATTTGTCTCTGTTTCCCTCCTGTTCGTTCGGATTCCACGAGTCCGTGTAGAAGTCCTCCACCAGGCGACGATCCACGGTTCACTCAAGGCCCCTGCCTCCTATCGAGACGAGTGTTTCTCGGATTAACGTGGACTTTTGTCGTCTTAATTAGCTTACGGGACACGCGGTGGATACTGGTGGCGCTCATACTGCGGCCGCTGGTCTGAAAGAGCACCACGACTCCGCCGTCTCGAGGTCATCTTCTCGGTAATCTGCGTGCACTCCTAATGAGCCCGGCTATAGGAAAACAGCGCTTATGTTAAACTCGGCTCTGGAACGCCGCATACTCTCCCTTTTCTTCTTCTTCTTCTTCTTCTTCTTCTTCTTCTTCTTCGTTCTTCTTTTTCTTCTTTTCTACCTGCTGCTGTTGCCGTTGCTCTTCTCTTCTCTCGACTCTCGGCTTACCCTTTTCTTCGTTTCATTCTCTCTTCTCTGCCTCTTTCTCTCTCTCTCTCTCTTTCTCTGTCTTTATCTCTTTCCTGGTTGCTGGCTGCGCCGATCTCCTGATGCTCGTTTCTTTTCTTACGTCGTATCTGTGCGGCTCGGGGTAATCGATTTAAATCGAAGAAACGCGGTTATATATAAAGATCGGCGTGGTTAATTCATGCCGCGCGGCGGTTCACGGTACGCGATAAATCGAGGCGGACGCGCACGACGCGACGCACCGTGGGACATCCGGATAACCTTGGCGTCCAGCCGAAGGCTGGAAGGCCAGCGGGGAGGCATTATCCATCGACACCGAAGCTAAATGGAAAGATAATCGTCGCTCGTTTAATTAATATAGGAACGTTCTGGAATCCGACGTGGTCGGTGAACGCAGCCACGGCCCCTTTGATGTCCGGTGCCATACCGGCCCGCAAGTTTCGCGAGCCAAGATAACGCTTTAATCAGTCGCTCGGCAACGCGTTTTTATCTAGCCATTTTAATACGTAAGCCGATTACCGGCACGCAACCGCACCACCGCACGTATTTACAGCGTTATCACGCGGAACCTTGAAAATGATTTGCTCGCGCTACTACTTCGTGCGTGTATGTATATCATCCATGAGTGGAGAAAAATCTCGGCGATGAACGAGCAAGCGTAAAGCTTGATAAACCTTCGAAACGTAACTTCACCTCGTTGCCCCGTTGCAGCTTTCATAAACGAGATCATTCGAAGGGAGAAATAATTGAGGGAGAAACTCGGCCGGCTCGGCGGTGGAAACGAGCATCCAACGACCGTAACCGATCCCGTGATTTATCAGCCGCAATACTGAAAAGGAACGAGGCATACCGGGCCTGAATGTATATCCTCTGGTAAAGCCAACAGCGTCGGCAACCTTTTATTCCCGAGTTGTCGTCGCGAGCAATAATAGTATAACATCGGCGCGGCCGGATCTCATTTCGCGCGCTGCCTTTGCAACCCCCCTGGTTCCGGGGAAAACCGAAGTTAGACCTCGAAGAGGCGAAAGTATTAAGAGGGTTGAAGGGAAAAAGGAAGCCGGGAGGAGGCCCCGGTGACGGAGAAAACGCGAGCGCTCTCTCTCTCTCTCTCTCTCTCTCTCTCTCTCCCCGCTTTAGGGTCGGCGTGTGCAACCGACGGAGGCGAGGCTATATCGTCGGTCATAAATAACGAAAGTAGCAACGGCAGCCCTTCTTCCTCTGCTCTCGTTGCTCTCCACGCCAACTGCTTTCAACCCCCAGAGTCCACCGGCGCAACAGCAGCAGCAGCAGCAGCAACGGTACCGGGTGGAAACCGGTGAAAAACGGCCGGTGGACGCCGTTTGCCAGAAATACTCGGTAGCTGAGACACCGTAAGCACCGGCAACCACTGGCTCTGCTAATGCCACGTGGGGTCGCGTGACCGATTTCCTACGTTTTCTTTCGTAACCCCTGCTGCGAATTGGATCACCCTGATCCGGAAGCTACTAGGTATGTAGGTAGGTTGGTAGGTAGCTTTCCAGAAGCACGTGGTAAAGAGTCTAAGCCGAAGCAGAAGGGCCGGTTAGGGCGATACACGTGAGAGGTTGAAATAATTGATCGTGCGATTTGCCCCTGGAATCGGCCGGTATTCGATGCTATCGCTTCGTTGTACCAGTTACAAGAATGTTCGCGTTTCAACGAACGCAGTCTCGGCCGTCTCGATTTCTCGTGAATATCCTTTTCCCGCCTCGACTCCCTTCCCCGTTACCCCTCCCTCTCCCTCCGAGCCGTCGAGCTCGGCAACGGTCGTTTCGGCCTTCTTTCCACCGGGTCTTCTCGGCGAACTTGAGCGTAATTAATTATAAGCACCCGAAACGGGGGCTGGAAATATAAATTACGCAATTTAAAGCAGCAGAGCCAGTAGATTTACCGAGTGCCGCTCCTTCCTTCCGCCCTCGCTCTGCTGGAATCCTTTGGAATTTTAGGCGAAGATCTACAACCCCTTGTCTGCGCGTTCTCGCTCTCAGACCAACCCTCCCCCCCCCCCCTTCCCACCTTTCCCCCGATCTCTCCGGGCTCAGGACCAGTTTTTTCGGATAAAATCTTACGTTTAAAGCCAAGATCGGGGGAGGAGAGGTCCGTACGAAACGACAGTACGATACGGTTTTTGCACTTCGTCTCGTCACGGAGCAACTGCAACAGTCCGATGGACCCACGTTTCATTCCGCGTTCAATTGGGAATATTTCTTCGCTCGGCTAAATTGCCGGCATTAATTTCCTCGTTACGGACAATCGAACGAAATCGAATTTCACAATTAGCCCCGGGACTTTGCGAATCGACTCGTCCAATCTGGCCGAGCGAGCGAGGAGGAGTCGCGCCGGATATTCTAGAGCGCGACTAACCACCTGAATGAAAGTTAATTATCCGCGGACGGTGGGACAGCCATCGTCCAACTGCAAGGGACGCATACCGATCGCGCCTTCTTCACCGGCGAATTTATCCAACGCGACCTCTTTCCGCGTTCAATTCGAACGTCCTTTCTTTCCTTTGTATTTTCTTCTTCTTTTTTCTTTCTTTCTTTCTTTCTTTTTTGTCCATCCCTCTCATCCTGCTCTTTATCTTCTTCATCGGTTTCTTCTACGGCGAAGATCCTACGGTAAAAAGCCTCGACCGATTCGTATAGCAGATTAATTTCACGTGGACCCTCGGGCCGCGTGACGTTTCGCGCTAATGGATTTTCACCTCTTCACCCTTGCCTTCGCTCGCGCGGACCGACTCATCCGGCGTTAATTACACGGAGAATGGCTACGAAACGCTCGAAATGCCCGGATACGCGATAGAATTTATGATGACCGCACTCTGTCCCGATACAGCAGCAAAGTTTTTCCGGCCACACACAGCAACGTCGCAATATAATGTGATAAACGTATTCCAAAAATCGTCGCGATTAAACGATCGTCTCTCCGACGATTACCAACCATAGGTATGTTTGCTCGTTACGACTAACCGTCTGATCAGTCATTTTCGTTTTTTAACTCCTTGCGCTGGAATGACGTGCCACACACGTCGAGAATCATTTGTCCCAAGTTGCAACATTTTCTCAGTTTTAAATATATTTAAATGTAACCCAGGCACAACAAATGATAAATTTCTTACTTCTTAGTCATTTCAAAAGGAAAAGAAAGCGACGAATTATTGTATACGGTTTTGGTCACTCGTTACGGTCCGCGAACCAGTTGCCAGCGCAAGGGGGTTAATAACGTCGTTGCTGGCGCTGATCGCGTCCGAAGATCAGACGGTCGCTCGCGTCACTCCTTTCTCCTTTCTCCTTCTTTTCTCGATCTTGAAACTCGAGACGGGAGGTTACACGGGGCGGAGTGTTCGGATTATCGGTACGACAATTACCGGGTGGGATAATGAAATTCAAGCGGCGCTGCATAAACGCCGAGAGAAGTTCGCGAGAGATTCTGCACGCCTCTCGCCAAAGAACAGAGAACTTCTTTGCACCCTGCGAAATTTAGGATTCACTTTGAGATTCTTCGGTTTCACGAAGTTTCGGATCCTGGACTCTGTACTTTCGCCATGGAGGAACTGCCGCGACGGAGCAGCCTCGATACCATCAGAAGCCATTAATCAGCCTGTCCAATAATCACTAGAATAACAATACGTAAGAGAGCTATAAATTCTTCGCGCCTGTCTGTTCACTAAAAAGATAGAAAGGAGGAAGCATTTATTTATTACGCGTGCGCCGCGAGTTCGTTCAACCCTCGAAATTTTATCTCCGTCATTAAAAATTCGGAGGAACGTTAAAAATCGATCGCGAAATTAATCATTAATCGCTGTTTCACGTCGAGAGTGAGGCGAGGCTATTTGAATCAGGAGGATATTCGAGCCTAAGTAGTTTGTCTTGTAACCCGTCACACTCGGTTGCCAACAATTTTGACGCTCTGCATTTAAAGCTCGTGTGTTACTCGCGACGAATGAATACGATCGTGACCGTCATTTTTCATGAATATATGTAACTTCTCCAGAAAGAGAAACGTTACCAAAAATTGTTCGCGATTACTCATTGCTGTACTGCTTATATGATCGAGTTCAAACTATCGGATTATTCAAAAAGTAATTTCGTTGTTTTCCCACGTCTGTCTCGAGTGTCGTTCGTTGTATTTTTAACTGGTCAACTTTATTCTAAACCATATTGTCATTACTTCTGAAAATAGATAGGTATGGTGAGATTTATTTCTCGTTGCAACAAACTGTGGACAAGTCTAATCGTCTAATCGTTTCCAACTTCGCTTGTTGAAATTTTTCGACGATTCTCGTGTCGAGAACCGAGCGTCGTATTTAATTATCTTACGTCTGAACGTTATTTCTGATTTTTCGACGCTACGCAAGTTTAAAATTGAATTTGACGCTTTACGCTTTATACCTTGCTGAGCCACGACCATTGCGAAACTTGCGGAACGCGTTAGAAGCGATCAAGACGCCAGTCCGTTTTAACCTAGACAGACGACAACTGTATACGCGGTATCGTCGCAACGTCGACGGGATCGCCGGTCTCTGTACCGCAGAAAGCACACGATGTCGGTTATATTACATGTCGGTATAACGTGCGCGTGATTTATGCCGCATGGCGGCGCGCGGCATTAAATGGATCATCCGACGTCCGACTACGGTATACGTGCGGCCAGCAGTCACCTACGTAGAAATCCGCGATTTATAACGCAACGGAGCGAAGGGCAACTCGTATATTCGCGTCTGACCGTTTCTATCCCACTTTCCCTTTCCCCTTTCGCTTTCTCACTCGCGTGTATGGTTCCGCGCGTCTGCACACGGCGATCCGCGTCTCGTCTCCTCTCGTTCCTTCCTCTAGCGCGACGCCTAGCTATCCTACTCCCTGTTAGAATTTAGTTGTAGAACCTACACAACTACCAACTACGGTCGGCGATATTTTACCGAAAGGAATTGTTTTCGTCGGGAAATTCAACGACTTGCTGTAACTCCCGCGTCAAACCGATTAGTGCTGTTGCGTTTCGGCAAGGTAATTGCCTCCTCGTGCAATTTTTATGTTCAACGATTGCATACGCGTTTTCAAGGTGTTTTGTTCACATCTATCACCGCGAAAGTGAAACGAGCAGTCGGATAAAGAAGTAGATTTGTCCCTTCGCGGACAGGCACACGTTCTCAAAGTCCACACGCAAATTTGACCACGAATCCAGGCTTACTTCCCCTAGGTATCCTGTTGTTTTTATGCTCTTTTTTATGTTTTCGTTTTTTACGCTTTTGCCTTTTATTCTTTTTGTTAGGTGTACGACGTGCACTTTTCTGCATTTAGAGAACTTACAACGAAAACTCTCAATTACTTTTGTTTAAAATATTTCCCAACATATCGCAAACGGCTGTTACGATGTATTACGTATTTTTATATAAATAAAAGTAGTTATGACTTCTTCAGAATAATTTAACAATTATAATATATTATGATCATATCGTTGTTTGATAATTTAATTCGTTTAACTTAAAAATAATTTACTATCAAAAACTCATTTATCTACTAAACGCTACATCTTTTCCTGCCTCAAAATTAAGGTCAGCAACCAATGAAAAATTAATCCAAATATGGATGACGCGGCGATCAGCGTGTCAAAGTGTTTAGAAACAGAGTCCGTGACTTGGTTGCAACGCGCGTACGTTCAAACGTTTTTAGCAAACATCAGAAGCGATAGAGAATCGCGTGTATTGTGTGCCAACGATCCAAGCTCGCCAAGAGACTCGTGAAACTGACTGCGCCGCGGGAGTAACGATTATCTGGTTCGACGGTGAAACGAAAGCTATCTCCAGTGTCGCGGAACCAGTGTATACCGATTAGATCGGCAGTCGAACTGGAACAGCGTACTCGTTGCGAGCCGTTGATCCACCACGGGCGCAGTTTTAACGCCGCGTCGATGGTAAACACGATCGAGCGTGATTTAACTTACAGGAAGAGATCGTAGGTTCGCGTTCAAGCTACTACCTAACGTGTGTGTCGCGAATAGCGGGCCGGTTGCACCGGGGGGAGACGACCTTAACCCTCAAACGGGCGTACTGTTACCGCTCGGCGAAAACTTGAAACGCACGGAACAGGTTTCCTGCGGCAGAGTGAGAAAAGCGCGCGCGAGAGCGAGGAGGGAAAGGGTGTCGGCCAGTGTCAAGGTGGTTGTCGGGCAAAGGCGCGGCTAGAAGTTTCATAGACGATTATATTTGGCCGCTGGAACGGCGGATAGGATTTCACGTCGCGAGCACAAGCTAACGGGCTCGTCGATATTAAGTTTCTGGAAAACGCCCCTGGTGAATCCAGTGAAACCGAGCCGATACGCTGGTTACACGTTACTAGTTACATTACAAATATACACCGGGTATCGAAGATCGTTTTACTATCGTCGTCTTCGAGCTTGCTCCGAGGCACCGGGATACTTATCGCAATGAAGATATCGCGAGGAAACGGAAACTGACATTTATATACGAATTCGGAGTAAAGTAAAGTAAACGGTTCCGATTACCTGCGGGGCGGCGGGGCAAATCCTCCTCTCTCACGAGCGATCCGACTAATTTGTAAAAAACAAAAATGAAAAAAGAAAAGGAAAAACGAAGATGTACAGCTAATTAAGCGGATGCGAGGAATCTCCCTCGAACGTTCGTTTCAATTAAACTCCGGTCAATTTGAGGCGTACACATTCCTAGGATGCGCGACCGCGGGCTCTCTCTTCTCTTTCTTTCGTAGCATGTGCAGATCGCACGAAAGAGAGAGAGAGAGAGAGAGAGAGAGAGAGAGAGAGAGAGAAGGTTCACCAGGCAGGAAAGCCAACCAGTTCGCCGGACGCGTGCACGCCGAAGAGCACGAGCGGGTATCACAGAGAGCCAGCCAGTTGACGCGAAGCGATTTAAAGGCAAGTGCAAGGTCCGATCGCTAAAAGTCCCGCGGATCTCGAGGAGCAGAGTCCCCGGATGACTCTAAGTGCCGTGTCTCGGAGGTAGAGCGAGAGAAGAAGAGGGAGCCTGGCCGGCATGGCAGTCGTACCAGGCTACAGAGAGAGGAGAGAACCGGTTCCTTGGGTAAGAAGGCTCAGTTTCTCTCCCTACTCTCTCTCTCTCTCTCTCTTTCTCTCTCTTTTTCACCGTCCGTTCCCTCCGTTGCTCCGTCCTTCCAGCATCTTCTTTTCTCCTGTCTCGAGCCGCGGAGTCGATCCGACTCTGCTCAACCGGTGAGGTTACTACAGGCCATCGCCTAAACCAAAGCGTACGCTTCTCTCTCGCTTCACCTTCGATCGTTCGCCTCGTCCTTCTTCCTTCGTCGCGATTTCTTACCACTTTCGAACGCACCCCGTGCTACGTAGTTGCTGCTGCTGCTGCTGCTGCTGCTGCTGCTGTTGTTGTTGTTGTATCTGGCATCCTCCTCGCTTCTGTACGTCGCAGCTATGCGTGCACCAGGTATCCCGATTACGCCGAGTCGTAATTAATCTCACGCAACTTTCCCGTCCTTTGTGCGTCGCTACGTGCCAATTGAGAATTATACCCTCGTCCCGCCGATCTTCTTTCTCTCGTGCACGCGAGAGATATACCGTAGATCGATCCAACGATCGAACGCACGCCAGCCTACATATCGCTCGCATCGGGCCGGCCAGAGATCAGCTCCAGCGATGCGGCCATCAGATAGATGGCTGGTGGATACGTTTCACCGAGTCGATACCGAGAATTTTGATCGCTCGCGCGGCTACTGAATTCGCGCGTTGCATTGTATACGCTTCTCCGCGATGGTACGGAACGAAACAAGAAAAAAAAAAAAAAAAAAAAAAAAAAA